>NC_071268.1:7068493-7368493 GCF_023375685.1 Ictalurus furcatus | reverse complement strand
ATCAAGGTGACCCGACTTAATCTTAAACAGTTTTGCTCCTCATAAGAGGAACTGATGGGTAGAACTTGGATGAACTTAAAAAAAAAAAAAAAAAATCAAATCGTAACAAATCAAGTCATGTTGACGTCATGTTTCATAGAAAACAGTCTAATTTCTCTAATTTGCTTGTTCCGTTCTTTTTTTTTTTTGCTTGCAAGTTTTCTATTTTGTATTATATATTTACGGATGTGTGTTGTGTTTCATAGGTGCAGCTACTTTCAGATTCATGTCTGTGCTTTGCAGAGATTAGCACACGTGTTAAATTTTTTAGTATGTGGTGTACATAGGTCACATTACTATGCCACCATTACAGTTTGGCAATTTGTAAACACACAAACAGCGCATGTGAAGTGCAGGGTCGCCGTACTTTTGGATAACGAGGGCGTGTGCACACGTACGTGTCTTCCGACGTCGATCGCGTCAGTGGGTTTAAACACACAGAACTCATTTGTGTGTTTGAACACTTGAGGAGCTGTATTGTATTTCAGCGTGAGGCATAAAGTCAGGGTACATAACGTCCAGACTGCGTGCGAGAGACAAAGAAGGAGACCTGAGTATGTATCTTACACTTAGGCAAGTGGAGAGATCTCCCAGGTTTATTTTTAACACATCTGACAACACACCAAACAGCAAGGTGTTCAATTTTCTTGTGACGTAATCGCGGAGAACGTTGTTATATTTGGATTTTTAAGGGTTTCACCTGTTTCGGAATAGGACAGGTGCAAACTCCAGTTTCGCACTACTGTGTACACAACTCGTCAGCCAACAGAAACACCAGCACTGCGTCCAACCAGGTCAGATTTCATACCTAATGCTGAGTCAACATCTACTCAGACCACTGATGCAGTGCTGACGCATAGAACGCACCAACAAAAGCATGCTTTACAGACCGACTCGGACTAATAATAAAAACAAAAAGACAGAGCACAATAAAGAGCACTATCTTCAGCAGCGCGACCAGTGATGCGAATTCAACCTGAGCTCAACAGTACTACAGACAGGAAGAGCCTCAACCCAAGACCAACCCTGTCTAATAGAATAGGCACAAGTCACAAACCACATGATTATGTAAGAAACAAAAAAAGCATCCATTTGTTGCGACGCTTTTAGACCACAAATCACTAAACGCACTTAGTTCTAAAGATAGATACAGACACGCAACGTTTTCTAAATTAGAAATCGGCACGGCAGAAAATGTGGATGTACCAGATTCCTGAGATTATGCAGGTCTAATATGGTTTTTTTTCTTGAGGAACATGCCCCCAAGTTCCCCCTCGAGATATTCTGCAGGCGAGATGCTTCGCATTCCACACATCCTCACCTATTCAGCTGTTGTGCTCCTTATGGTGTGTATGCCAAGCTAACCCTCATTTGAAAAATAAAAAAAATAAAACCATTACAAACATTTCAAACCTGTAAGGTGCAACAGGAGGCAAAAACAAATGCCATTTGATGCTATTTATCTACAGTTTGACATGCAAGTAGACTGTGAGAGAGTTATGAAAAGCTTGAATGGAATTCAAAAGGAGTTTGGTTATGATATTAAGACCAAACATGGTATGCATGTAAAGGGGAAAAAATGAAATAACTTACTTAAATTAAAATGACATGTGATGCTACATAATTAAAAATGATGGCACGTGCAATTTCAGGGCATAATAATATTTTCAGGGCATGTTAAAATGCACCATTTTCACACAATCATGTGCGCATGTGAAATGTATGTGATTTCTTTTTTGTTAGGGTGAGAGAATCCAAAGCTTTTTCAGAATTAGACCTAAATGTTGATGGCACTTTAATGGCATGCAAGATATCAGAGAGGATTTAAAGGATATTTACAGCGCATTTGTTTTACTTGAGATAATGAAGGAATGTCTGAAACCTAACACACTAAACATTTTGTCCAAAAGCTATGCAAAATCCCGAGCACTCAACTGTATAGACGTCATGGGAGATGCCCAGGAAAACAGGACAGGGTTTGTTTAGTGTTTCAATGCAGCTACAGCTGGAGAATGTCAGATCAGTTAATGAATCCCAACAATCTCATACTAAACTCTTAGATTTCCTGTTAAATCATAACAGATGTGAAGAGATAAGCACTCTTGTGTGACGAGTGATGTTCGGCTTTATATCTGATGAATGTAGGTGATGTTCTGATGTGCTTTAATATGTTTTGCTTTGAGTAAGGTCACAAAGGGTCTAATCATGCTCTAGGAGTGAATCCAAAATACAAGAGCATTATCTCACTGACCCCCTTTTGAACGTTATCTAAAGCAAAGCCAATAGTTTGGAAGGCCGTACTTCAGGACGAATGGCAGCGATACATTTAACGAACATACTGAGGTTTGTTATATTGTGAGAAAAGCCTTACATTTCTTTGGCCTGGGCTTCTCCATCCTGCCTTCCTTCTCCTCCTTCTCCTCTCTCTCCTTCCAGCGGCGAACTTGCTCTTCTCTCATCTTCAGGAACAGCGTCTTCTTCTGCTCCTCGTTCAGAGCCTCCAGGATGTCCGGGTCGACGTACATATTTGTGAGAATTTGCTGCAGCATATTGGATTGTGTGTATGGGGCCCGGTACAAAGTGTTTGTTAAACACGAGAACGTGTATTTGCAGGTAAACAGGAAGCACTCGTGCAAATGTGATTGTTCAGTTTTGTCCCTCTTCCTTTTCCTCTTCTCAAGAGAGAATTACTCCCATCCTCCTGCAGCTGGCCCCAATTGTTTCAGCTCTGCTCATTCCTGGCACGCACGGTCACCGTATATTGGTGTGTTTTCTGAAAAAGACAGTCAGGGAAAGAAACAAGAGGAGGAAGAGGAATCAATTACAACACTGGTGTTATTTGGCAGGCTTCCATTCCCTCCCCCCCACCCCCGGTTTAACTCATGATGGAACAGTTTAATTAAAAATGGCGTCTTTGTGGACAAACGCCACAGATTAGCATTATTGTGTTACCATGACTCAAATTTGTTTGTAACTGTATGTAACTGCTTTATCTTGGTCATGGTGGATCTCAGGAACACTATGCCTGAAACGGGAATACATCTTGGACGGCAGGGCACCACGCACACATCCATAACTGTGGGCAATTTAGAATCAACAATCCAGAGGAAACCCACTCAAGCTCAGGATTAAACCCGGGGAGAGGCTGCACCACTTTGCCCTCCCACCATGAGTTGACCAAAGCAACAAGCCCAATTTTAAATTAACCCAACAGCAAACCTCCAAACATCTTAATCACAACCACAGCTTTTAAAATCCAACATTAGAACCAATGCAAAATGTAATGGAATATTTGAAAGTATCCTAACACCAGGGCTGTTTCTAGCTATAAACTGTACGAGTGCTTATTTAATGCCCCCAAACCACAGAGGGCCCTGCAAATAAACAGGTTACTTTAATCTTTAAAAGGAACACCTGTACCCATGCTCATTCATGCAGTTATCTAATCAGCCAATCATATGGCAGCAGCACAATGCATGAAATTATGCACATGCAGGTCAAGAGCTTCAGTTAATGTTCACATCAAACATCTGAATGAGGAAAATAAGTGACCTCAGTGACTTTGACTCTAGCATGGTTGTTGGTGCCAGACAGGCTGGTTTTAGTATTTCAGAAACTGCTGAGCTCCTGGGATTATCACACACACACACACACACACAACAATCATTGTTATTTACAGAAATGTGTGACAAACAAAAATCCAGTGAGCAGCAGTTCTGTGAGCAGAAATGCTTTGTTGATGCGAGTGGTTAGAGGAGATGGGTTCAAGCTAACAGGACCTTTACAGTAACTCAAATAACCACGCTTTACAACCATGGTAAGTAGAAAAGGATCTCAGAACACACAACATGCTTATCCTTGAGGTAGACTGGATACAACAGCAATAATACTACTACACTACTACTTGTCTATTGATTTCATTGTCTTGTAACAAAATAAACCAGGTTTCACTATTCCAAAATAGACCTACACTTTTATTTTTTTCCTTTTTCCCAGAAACCCTGAGGGAAAAGAGACTTTTGCTCATGATTGTATCCTGGATAGGGAACTGGAGCAAGAGTGCATGGATATCATTAAAAACCATTTAACATGGATGAGAAAATGTTTATAACACACACACACAGGGCCCTGATATATTTCTCCGTCTCCTTATGTAACTTCGAACCTAACATTCTTTTCATACATTTTGACCTGCTTTTCTTACAGCCCTCAGGCCATCCTCTGAGAGAACATCAAGTCCTCTAGGCAGATGGTGCTCGCTATACATCAAAACATCCTTTGCCTTTTAGCCTTAAGCTCTTACCGATCAGGCTGTATGAGTGTCTGAAAGTAAGAATGTGTGGAGAAAGAGAAAATCCCAGAACACAATACATACTTAACCATGAGGTGGATGGGCTACAACAGCAGCAGACCACATTGGCTTTCACTCCTGTCAGCTAAGAACAGGAATTTGAGGCTACGGGCACAGACTCACCATAACTGGACAGCTGAACATTGAAAAAAGCACTAGGGGATATACAATTAGCTCAATTTCACAGGAAAACTGTGGATGTGGCAACACTGAAGCTAATATTGTTCCATTAAGGCAAAAAGGTATTAACTGCTACTTTGTATGACAGCTTAAAGCACTTAAAATCCAACAGGAAGTGGATAAATATTTACATTTTGGGGTGTTCCTTGGCAGCTAAAAAGATCATTTTATTCCATGTTTAATCTACTGAAAAAAAATGACAACAAAACAAACAGTTACTGAAGTTGGAGTATTACTCAACACTAGCTAATACTTCCTTTAGCTCTAGAGGAACAGAATATCTGGTTATTTTCTTGCATTCCTTGTTTGCAATTAGTGTCAGCCTAATACCTGGACTGTATCAAGGGTCGTGCCGTGATGAAGAGACCATACTACTTGTTTTCTGTGTGTTTAAATATCTATGTTAGTATTGTCTCAAAGGTGTTTGAGAGTAATGCTGGGTGATTAATATGGACTCAAAGAGCAAGTTAGCCAAGCTGTAGATTAAAATGAAATGTGTGCACTTTAACTAAAGTGTCCTGGGCAGCTAGTTAAGCTAACTTTGTGCTTGATAGTCTGCTAACAATTTGGTCAGCTGTTTACTGTGTTTAGGCATTTAAATACTAAAAGGGCACAGTATGAAACTGTTTGTCAAGCTGTTGATCAAATCTTGCCTTGTTGTGACTTTGTAGGCTTCGGCTATGTTGATTTATCTGTCTCGCTAAGATTACAGAGTAATGCTCTCAAGGATGCTAGCTATTAGATAACGATGTTTGGCTTTAAAGTTGCCAGCTTGATTTTTAGCCTAAAGTAACATTAACCTGTCTGGCTTGCAAAATATTCATTCCTCAAAATCTCTTCTAAAGAGCTTCAGACCATCAAGTCAGCTCTGTTAGCACAAAGGCTAAAATATAAGTCTCTTTCTATATTTAGCTGATTATGATTGCAGGTTAAATGGACACTAGACAGTTAAAAAAACAAAACAGAACATGGTAAACATGCATATTATATGCTCGCAGTTTAAGTGCTCATTTAGGGATTGTGCTGGGTTTGTGAGCATGACCTCTGTTTCATATGATCCCAGCTGCGTTTCCTGACCTCTGTGTGTAGTGACAAAAGCCAGTCTGTTTCAATACAGTCCAGTTTCTGTCCTCTCAGGGTTCTCTGGCCTTTCAGCTGCTGCTGAGCCACTCTTTTCTCTCACTCAGTCGCTTTATTTACTCATTGCTCATTATCCATTCATCCACTGGCTAGCTGTTGGTCTGGTTTGCACAGTTTACAGGATCCTCCTGCAGTCTCCATTTTCAGTCTTTCTGATTCTTTGTCTGATGGTCACACAGATCAGAAAATCTCCCCACGCCTTTACAGCACCACTCTTTTCAAAAGTAAACTTCACCACATGTATCCTCCTCTGTGAGCTTTTCACCAAGACAACAAAGCCAGTTCAAGTGCAACACCACAACTTTTTTTTTTTTTTTTTGCCTAACACTTACATTAACTTAACAATGTATCTGGAACAACAATCATAACAGCTCAGTGTTTTAATCCCAAAGCTAAGCAGGAAAAGCTGTGCAACATGCAGAAACATCCAGCTGAGACAAACAATGGACTACAGCAAGACTGAAACATTCACAATGTTCAAGACAACATACCAAAAAAAAAAAGACTGAAAGGACTTTTGTTTTGTCTAACAAAAACAAAACAAAGAAAAGTAATGCTAAGACGAGTAATCACTTCATACATTTTTTTGCTAAGAGAAATGAAAGCAAAGACATACTCACATCCAGAATGAAAGGCACAGAGTCAACAGGAGTTAGTTTGTGTAGTGGAATAGTATAAGTGTGTGTGTTTCTCTCACTCACGCCTTTGTATGAGTGGTGTGGTGGGGAGTGACATCACAGCTTTTCTCTTTGTTTCTCCTTCCCGCCTCCTTTCTTTCTTTCTCGCTCTCTCTCTCTCTCTCTCTCTCTCTCTCTCTCTCACTGACACACACACACACACACACACACACACACACACACAGAGTCTCCTCCCCCTACTTAGAGGTTTCTTGGCTTTCTGTTTTTACTTTATACCTTGAGATGCATTTAAAATTTATGAAAGGTGCTATATTAAAGCTTATTATTGTTATTATTATTATTATTATTATTATTATTATTATTATTAATTGGTGGTACAGTAGCATTGCCTCTTCACAGCTCCAGGAATCAGTCCCGAGCTTTGTTCTGTATGACATTTTGCATGTTTTCCCTGTGTCTTTGTGGTTTTCCTGATGGTTTTCCGGTTCCCTCCCGCCTCCCAAATACATGCCAGTAAAAGAACTGACTCTTCTAAATTGCCCCAAGGTGTGAAAGAGTGTGTGGATGGTGCCCTGTGATAAACTAGTGCCCTATTCTGGATGTATTTCTGCTTCATGCCCAGTGCTCATGAGCTCCACCGTGATCAAATGAATGAAAAGTAGTTGTATTGTGTATCGCTATCAGGTTTTTAAATAGCCTCTATTTCATTCATCCTCTTATTCGTAATGTTACTGAGTCTATTTACACCCTACTTTAGTACAGAGCAATACTCTGGCTTATTTCCACTTATTCATATTGTTTTCTCCGTACTTATATTGTATTTTGTGTATTCTATTCATCTTTATTAACCACTTTTTTCTGGGCAGGGTCATGGTAGATCTGGAAGATCCAGCCATTCATTTTCTGTATCACTTATCCTACACAGGGTCACCAGGAGCCTGGAGCTTATCCCAGGGACCTCGGGGCAGGCAGTGGACACCCTGGATGGGGTTCCAACCCATCGCAGGGCACAATCACACATCACATGCTACGGACAATTTAGAAATGCCACTCAGACTACAATGCATGTCTGTGGACTGGTGGAGGAAACCGGAGAACCCGGAGGAATACCCCAAAACACAGGGGGAACATTCGAACCCCCAGTCAGGGAGGCAAATGTGCTAGCCACTAAGCCACTTCTAATTAGGTTGGTAGTTGTTGCTCTTGTGTCATATTTGTGTGTGTTGCATATTTTGTGCCTTATAATGTTAAGCATAGGCAAATTCACTTGTGCCTTGCCACAACTATTTCAGTGTACTTCGTGTGTAACACAGTGCCGCTGTCTGTATCTGTTTTCAGATTTAAAACTGAAGTGGCGTGGTCCAAACCATGCATTCCCCCCCCCCCCCCCAACATAAATATGACCCCAACCACTATGCCCCAGGAAACATTGAAAAAATAGAACAGAATCAAGATTGGCAGCACTGCAGCATGGTGTGTGAATTCTGGCTCTTGCAGTTCCTCAACCTCAGCTACATCACCCAAGTTCATATCCTGCTCGCACAGTTATTATTTTTGTTTGTACCTTCATGCGATACTTTCTATCAAATATATTTGATAGAAAACAAAGACAAAGCAAATTTAAACCACTGTAACACTGACTACCAGTTACTAAAGATGCTGTAAATCCAGCATGATCTATTTTTGTGCTTCAAATTTGACGGCTCCCTCACCCCCGCATGAAAGGAAAAAAACTTCCACTTGCCTAACTCGTTGGTTTTGTCCTGCAAGATCCTAGACCTGGTTCTAGTCTCAATCAGATGCCCTGTGAAGAAAAAAAAACTAATAACATTTTCTCCCCTATTTATAACTGTATTTTTTTCCATTGGGAACTCTTTCAATATTCCAAATCTCCAGTTTCTTTTTAAACAAACGATAGGTACACTTCCCTGTGACCTTTATAATAATTAATTATCACCCATAATAAAAGGAGGAAATCATTTTCTATTAAAATTGACTGCTCTCTTCCTGTAGCGATTGGATTCAGTCCTAAATACACATCAAGTCCAGGAAACTGATTTCTCCAGAGGTGGTGAAACAGCGGATAGTGTTGTTGCCTCCGTGGTTCTCTGGTTTTATCCTGAACTCGGATTACTCTCTGTATCATGCATTCTCACTGTTTCTGTGTGGGTTTCCTCTGGGTTCTCTGGTTTCCTCCCACTTCCCACAAACATGCCAGTATGTGAATTGGCTATGCTAAATTGCCCCTAAGTGTGAATGTGTGTGCGTGTGATGTAGTAGTACATGGGACACCAAGATGCATTCCTGCCTCACATCCCAAGTTCCTGGCACAGGCTCTGGATTCACCATGACTCGGACCAGGATAAAGTGATTACTGAAGATGAATGAATGATATTCTCTAATAACTTGTTAGTCCACCTTTGTCTTTATAACTGCTTCCAAGCTTTTTCATATCCTTTTAACAGCTTGTGGAGCCTCTCCGTTATAGTAATCTGTGTTATTACTCAGCCAGATGCATTCTTCAAATCAAAAATGCAAACCAAGAGGGCCATGCCAAAACTACTTCAGACTACTTTTCGATTGATTTTACTGTCTTGTAACAACATACAACCATGTTTTGATTTTCCAAAATAGAGGTACACTTTTTCCTTTCCAAAACCATGGGGGATAGAGACTTTTGCTCATGACTGTATCCTGGATCGGTAGCTAGAGCAAGAATGCATGGATATCATTAAAACCATTCGGCATCAATGAGAAAATGTTTGTAAAATGAAACAATATTTCTTTTCTATTTTTGTTGTGCAGGGCTCTAATTTATTTCTCCTTATGTAACTTCTCATCTAACATTCTTTTCATATTCTTTTTGTTCCATACCTCCTTTTATTACTGCCCCAGGTCATTCTCTGAGAGAACATTGAGTCCTCTGGGCAAATGGTGCTCGCTATATATTACCAAACAGTACAGCCTCCAACTCTACTGATCAGGTTGAATGAGTGGCTTAAAGTAAGAAAGTGTGAAGAAGGAGAACATCTGGGGGTAGGGTGAGTAATTGGGGCTATATAGGGCCATATTTAACTGGTCTCTAGTAGTTTGAATGTTTATCTCACCTCCCCTCAATTCACCCTGCCCTTTTAATCAACAAGTGATGAATGGCAAAAGACAAGTTTATTTTGATCTAAACATACAGCATGAGCCCTTAAAGGAAAACTCAATCACTTTGAAATCTAATCTTGAAGCGCCACATCTATAGTGATTTTCAGATGAAAATAACAGACACTCTTTGTATGCAAAAATGGAAGTCTTATATTGAATGTCTAATTTACAGATTACTGAGTTACGGTTACTGATTTCCATCAGTAAAGCTATCTTTTTAGCCTTTCAGTGGTATTTGTAAATTAAACTCTAAATCTGTATAACCCTTTTTGAGATTTTTGAGGGACTATTTGATTTGTGGTACTCAGGTATGTCTGATGACTAGAGACTTTAAGAACCTCCATCCATCCATCCATTTTCCATAGCGATTATCCTACACAGGGTCATGGGGAAGCCTGGAGCCTATCCCAGAGAACTCGGGGCACAGGGCAGGGTACACCCTGGACAGGGTGCCAGCCCATCACAGGGCACAATCACACACTTTTCCAGATAATTTGGAAATTCCAATCCGCCATCAGCGCATGTCTCTGGACTGGAGGTGGAAACCCTGAAGCACAGGAAGAACATGCAAGCTCTGTGCACACAGGGCGGAGGTGGGATTTGAACCCCCAGCCCTGGAGGTGTGAGGCAAACGTACCTCTAAGCCACTAAAGTTGGATGAAACACAAAAAGAGCTTCTTTGTTAAGACTTTCTTACATCTTCCTCCCCCTCACACACTTCTTGTTAGAGCAAAATGACTGTAGTTTTCAATTCATGTTACACAGTTGCACATATTAAACATCTGTTGACTATATTAAGCAAGTAAACCTCCATTGTGAGTAAGTTTCAATAAGTGTTTTCTGTTCCTTTCTCAATACAGAGAAATGTTGAAATTGCCCATATGCTACAGTTAAATATGAAGAAGATTGAGAAACACAAGAGTGTTCTTTTAAAATGTGTGAATTGTGGAGTGTTAAATGCGGTTAGAGCGATGTTAGAGTTTGTGCAACAGAGGAGAGTGTGTTAAGGAAATGCAATCATGAAAAAGAGAAATAAAAGAGAATGATTATATTACTCACTCACTTTCAGTAAGCACTTTATCCAGGTGAGGGATGCAGTGGATCCAGAGCCTATCCCAGGAACACTCGGTGTGAGAAGGAAACGCACCCTGGTTGGGTATCCATTACAGGGCACCATTCACACACACATTCACAGACACATTTACACAATTATCTTAGTCAATCCACCTAGTGTCATGTTTTTGGAAAGTAGGAAGAAACTGGAGAACTTAGAGGAAACATGCATAACTCCTCACTGACAGTAACCTGAGCTCAGGACCCCTGGGCTGTAAGCAGCACCATGCCATATACAATATTAGATTATTTTCATTAGATTAAATTGGATTATAGAATATTATTTGTCACAGGGTAACCCCAAATAAAAGAATGAGATAATTTCCTACTAACATCAACAGTTCTCTATCTGCGCTTTTCCTTGGTCCAGTCTGAAAAAAACAAAAACCCACATAAATTTATCCATCCATCCATTTTTTGCACCACTTATCCTACACAGGGTCGCAGGTAGCCTGGAGCCTATCCCAGGGAACTTGGGGTAAAGGGTGGGGGACACCCTGGACCCGGGGGCGACCCATTGCAGGGCAGGGCAAAATCGCACAAACATTCACACACTACATCCATCTATCCATCCATCCATCCATCTTCTATACTGCTTAATCCTTTTCAGGGTCACGGGGAAACCTGGAGCCTATCCCTGGGAGCATGGCGGGCTACACCCTGGACAGGGTGCCAATCCATCGCAGGGCACAATCACATACACATTCACACACCCATTCATACACTATGGACACTTTGGACATGCCAATCAGCCTACCACGCATGTCTTTGGACTGGGTGAGGAAACTGGAGTACCAGTAGGTGAATTGGCTTCACTAAATTGCCCCTAGATGTGAATGTGGATGTGCATGGTGCCCTGTGATGAACTGGCATGTATGGACTGTCCCACCTCCTGCCCAGTGTTCCCGGGATATGCTCCGGATCCACCACAGCCATGGCCAGAATAAAATGGTTACGGAAGATGAATGAAAATGAATGAATGAAGTTCTTGATTATTTTTTATCATGTGTATATCTACTAAACTAAAATATCCAGGAGGAGGATATTTGTTTATTGCGGATTAAATATGCCAGTAATAACAGAAAATGGCCTACATGAAAGTAAATGAAGGAGTAAGTAAATGTCATTTGGAAATCCCCTAACATAGGTTGAGTGGAGTTGCCCACCCATTCAAAGGAAATTAAGTAAGGCTCACCAGGAAGGAAAGTACCTGTTTGGCGAGACTCACCTGCTCGACGTAGTTGTGTTTACTGTAACAGACCGTAGTTGTGTTTACTGTTCCTCCTTCCCTTAATCCATCTTGCATAACTTTAAGATTTCACATACACACCCAAGCTGTGTGTGAGTCAGTAGTTGTTACAAAGCTAGATGCTTTTTTACTACACCCACAAATGTAAACAAGGTTCACAATATTCAAAATGATAAAGAAGCCAAACAGGAGGAACATGACCACTTTATCATTACTTTATCATTGTGATTCGGTTGCATGGTATATAAGAACAAGTCACGCATAACTTAAATGACAAGACCAGAATGACCAGAATTTTCACTGTTGGGTGAAAATAACTGAAATAACTTCAGGGAAGAGAAAATATTTCTGTCGGAATGTGTGGGAACAAGTTGATAGATTTGTTTTCTCTCAAATGCTGCATGCAGGGTTCAAGAGGTGTTTATTGTGTACAATGCAAGATTTCATTTAGCACAGTTAAGGAGTCTTTTGATTGATTTTGATTGTCACATGTACATTACAGCACAGTGAAATTATTTTCTTCGCATATCCCAGCTTGTTAGGAAGTTGGGGTCAGAGCACAGAACACAGAACACAGTGTCAGCCATGATATAATGATTATAGCACCCCTGGATCAGAGAGGGTTAACTCAAGGGCCCAACAGAGGCAGACCCAGAGCCTTAACCGTTGACCTCCACTGCCCAGAGCAAATGCTTGTTAGTTTTTTGTACCTTTAGTTAGTGGAACATTATTAAGGCACATAATTTGACCTTAAGGATCAATGTTTTATCTTTGAGGATAAATTAACATTGTTTGTACGCCGAGGAACAAAATGTACAGACTTATTTTCTTTGATAGTATTTTATACTTTTAAATTAAAATGTCAAAAAACTCATAATGCCAAAGTTGTGTAGATTGTAGTGTGTGAGACAGGTATGAATAGGCCTAGATTAAGCCTTGGTCAGAGCCTTTCAGAACAACGCAGCATTTCGAGCTGTGACACTGTGGCATTTAAGGCTTAGTGGAATGCACTGGCTGGGAGGAGGAAGCATGTTAAAAATGTGCTGTTGTTACTCTCAGGCAGAAATTGCTTGCTGACGACATCAGCATCACCTGACTTCTTGGGTTTTTCCTTGAAACTCTGGGTTTCGAATGAAATGGGCAAAAGTTAAAAATGTAGTTGTCCACTGGTAACTGGTAAGGTCAAATTTTTTTTATTATTCTTGAAGACATCACTTTTTTTTTTTTTTTTTTGGATGATTGTGTTTATGTCCATTGGAAATAATAACACACCTGTAAAACCGAGGACGTCAATACGACACACACAAAAAAAGTATGCGTACAGTATGTGTGTGTTTCCAGGCCACGTATCAAAGCAGGCATGTGTTTCTATGTTTGGCTACAGATAAAATCTATTTTTGGTCATGAGCTCAAAACTTCCCGTTATCGGCATTCATGAACACTGTGTTATTGAACTATGTGGCATTCCGGGATTTGAACACAACTACATTGGCAATTCTGTATTCATTTATGTAGGAATAATTGCTTTATACTGATCCTAACGCAGGTCTTCTATTGGCTTATATTTCAGCCTGAGTAACTCCTCTCCTGATATAAAACAAACAAAAGACAAACATGATTAACTGAAAGTGTACTGGCTCCTGATGACTATCTGTAGTTTAATCACTGGTGATATGCATGAATGCCTCAAGCTGTTTGGACTAACAAAGAACAGAAGAACTTGCAAAAGTCATGGAACAGGAATAAGTACAAAATATAAACCAGGTGATGAGCTGCAGGGGTCCAAACACCCTTTGCAAATAGTGCCCCCAGCTGGCACTTCTTATAGAGTTACATAGAACACTAAAGACCCTACAAATCAAGGATCCTCAACTGATGGATCGTCGTCCAGATGCAGACCCAACAAAGGCAAATAACCAAGTACTTGTATAAATACTGTAGCAGAGCTGATAAACACGTTAAAAAAACTCCCTGTTGTACAATGATGCTAAACATGAACCAACCTCACTTCTGTATCAGATCTTCTGTTGTGGTATATCGCAACATACTGTATGCATTTAATGCAAATGTTTTAGCTGAAGGCAGCTGGCTCATCAGAGTAGAAACTAGCTACAGGGCTAGATACACTCGCTCAGAAAGGGGAGAGTTTTCACAGACTTTTATACATTTAAAAAAATTTACTCTCTCTGGTCTGACAAAGACAACCCAGAAAGACAAATGGTCAAAGATGAATGGATTTATTGTCAACGTGTCAAATTCAAAACAGTGTCTCATTTGCTCAGATGTGAAGTTCCACAGCAAAACAAATCATAACCAATCAAAACTATTGGGTATCATTTAAAGCCATGAACTAATGACTAATGATGAAGAATAAAAATGTAGCTGTTACCATTCTGTCATATTAGTTGCTTATCCCGGTCTAAGCACAGAATTTCCTGCAATTGGGCCTTTACAAGTAAATAAATAAATAATAAATAAATAAATAAATAAATAAATAAAAATAATAATAAGGGAAATCCTAATACCAACAAGACAGTTCCAAGCACTAAATGCTTGGACCCCCAATTAGTGCATATTGTTAAGATATGTATGATAAATCCGAAAAGAAATGTGATATAGCTTTTTACTGCAAGCTGTGGTGATGTTTCACCTGAAACTGTTAATCCAGCAAGAATTCATTACTGCCTTAATGCTTTGCTTGAAACGCAGACTCATTTTCATACAGAGGTTTGTTTGTAACAGCATGCTGAATTATAGTGCACTGTCAGTGGTGAGTCTTCATTTGAAAATTGCTTTTTATGTAACATTTATAAACCAGTTTTTGAGGTAAACAATAGTAGTCCCTTATACACAACATGAAACCAATATCTTCAAGCTCATGTAAAACAGTGATTGGTGTATGTCTAATTATAAACTTTCCTCACAAACGTAAAGTGGTTTTTTTTTTTTGTTTTTGTTTTTTTTTTTTGTATATAGAGCTGGATATTTTGCAGATTTCATTTTATTTTTTGACATTTTGTAACTCAGTGGAAAGTTTCATACCACTAGTCTTACTTTCTCCATCATTCAAATCCAATCTACAGTTTCTGCATCCAGTTAAAATAGAGACAAGTCAATCTAGCAATCAAACCAATTGTCTGGAATAAAACGGCGAAACCAATGAAAACTGATGCCTTGGTGCCGCCTAGTGATGGTGAAACGAAGCTTCAAGAAACCTTGAAGCTTTCCAGCGTAACGTGTTGAAAAATAGTTCATATCGTGAGGCTATATTTGTCCATTAGAGACCTCTAGTGGTAAAAAAAAAAAAAAAAAAAAACTGTTTTAGTTTCAGTAAAACTGTTTTAGACTGTTGGAGGTCTTGTTGGACTAGGAAAGGACATATGTAATAAAGGTCAAATGAAATAATTCTTAAAAGTGCATTAAATTTAGCCTAGCCATAAACTTTAAATAATAATAAATGGTCAGAGATTTCCTTTAGGCTACGTTAGAAAAGTGTATAATGCTGTTAGTTGTGCCTTTTTAAGTCACTGATGTAATTATGTCTGTAAGATTGAAATCTACAAAAGAAGACAAGAGCAAAATTGGCTGTGTCTTGGAACAAGCACATGCTATCCTTTACCCAACTTGGGTGGCAACGGTCCAGCAATTATGACTAGGATTATGGAAAAGCCCAGAGCATTGTACCACTTAGTTTCCCAGTCTTAGTTAGTTCCTTAGTTTCTTTGGCTGTAATGAGTCTTCTTAAGCTACAAGTAAAACTGCTGCTTTTTCTGCAATATATATTGCAGCTTTACAGGAAGAACTCATAACTGTTACACTCTCTGTATACTGTATATGTATAACTCTACATGGTGCCATATAGAGGAGGATCTGTAGAAACTTATAGCACTTTTCTACTGGATAGTGTGGTACAGCAGTAATCTGAATTCAGAACTATCTGTACCCCCGGTTATCTATCTGTATCTGCTCCCTGTGTTCCTCATAAAAGTAATAGGAATTCTAGGAAAGTTGTTCACTCTTAGAAAAAAAATGGTATCTAGGACGCTTAAGGGTTCTTCTTCCTATTCTATTTTAGAGACCCTATGTAGAACCCTACAATAGAGGTGTTTATATGACTGCATTTTTAAAAAATCCACTCCTGCCCATTCCTGAAAGAATTCTGACCAATCTCACTCACTCTTGAAGGGTTTCTGACCAATCCCACCCACTCCTGAAATAAGTTTGACCAATCCAACACACCCTGTAAAGAATTCTGATCAATCCCACCCACTCCTGAAAGAATTATGACCAATCCCATCCACTCCTGAAAGAATTGTGACCAATCCCATCCACTCCTGAAAGAATTATGACCAATCCCATCCACTCCTGAAAGAATTATGACCAATCCCATCCACTCCTGAAAGAACTGTGACCAATACCATCCACTCCTGAAAGACTTATGACCAATCCCATCCACTCCTGAAAGAATTGTGACCAATCCCATCCACTCCTGAAATAATTATGACCAATCCCATCCACTCCTGAAAGAATTGTGACCAATCCTGCATGGCTCTGAAAGAATTCTGTGGCCCGTGTCTTTAAGATTAAAGCACAGATTTCCAAGTCTGGTCCAGAAGAACCTCCTGTCCTGCACATTTGGGTGTTTTCTCTGCTCTGACACACCAACTTCAACTAAGGAAGAGCTGTTAATTAGCTGATTAGTTGAAATCATGAGGATACGAGGTACTCCAGCACAAGGACAGGCCAGTGGTGCATCAGGTATATTAACCAGCCAGTCACTCCAGAACCCTCAAAACATGTCCGATGCTGCATAGTTCACAGACTAAAGCCCAGTCACGGCTCCAGATTCAGTCTTACTCTCTTTATTCAGTCTACCTGGCTTTATCTCAGACCCAGATCCAGTTTCACTCTTTGCCCCAGTGGCAGTTTATGTAATTTTTGATACCTCTGTGTCTTTACCATTGATTCCTTCTCAGTCTCAACAATATCACTTTTTTTGCCGTGTGACATGCTCTGGTCTCAGTGTTAGCTCTGCTTTACTGTGATTATTTCCGGTCAGGCACCTTGGATCAGTGGATGCCTATGAACATTTATAAACCTTTTTGACAGTTCAGCTCAGCTGTCTTTGGTTATCAGTATTTCATCTCATGAAGTCACTACATTTAATATTTATGACTTTACTTTAGTATTGCCATGACTGAACTGTAAATAGATTGGATGAGTTAGGATTATTATGCACCCCACACCACAGGATAATCTGGGAATATCACTGTTTACAGACCAGCATAAAATCAGGACACCTTTTCCAACTGCCTGGAGAAACAACCCTGAAGTATGCTCTGTCCTGCACATTTTTATTGTTTTTCTTACGCTGATACACTGACTTTAACTCAGGAATAGATGTTAATTAGCTGATAGCTGATTAGTTGGATGAGGGAGCAGGGAAAATACAGATATGTGCAAGACAGGGAATACTCTAGGAACAGGGGTGAGATCCTGTGCTCTATTAGACTGTATACACCTATTTAGACTTAATTTAATTAATATACCATGGCATAATTTATGGCATAACCTGTATTTTAGGAAATAGATAGGATATAGTGAGGAAGTATTTTCTGGGAAAATGGAAGCATTATTGTTTAGCAAAAAGTTATGGGTGCAACGTTTCTGAGAGGCAATGTTCTGTATTCACAGTGCAGCTAAGTTAGGTTTGTCCTTGTCCTTGGCTTGTGTTTGGTGTTTGCAAGATGGATTTTTTTTATTTCAACATACTCTACCTCGACATTGTGACCGCAACCACAATGCATTTTCTTTTTTCTCCTATATTTATATATTCCACATAGCGCAAAAGGAAAGAATGTACAGAAAACCCCACAACCTATGTGGTCACTACTACAAATGAAAATACAGTGTTGTTTGGGAGGATTAGCTGTTTTTGTTCCCTACATAGTAATTCCTTGATGTCAAAAACCTTGTGGTCAGAAGCAACAACACTCCCTGCTGTAAACAGTCCAGTCACATCTGTCTCTGCATGTAAATATGGTAATTACCATTCACTGCAGCTCAGGAAAGTCTCTTTTACTGTGCACGTCTAATAATTTAGATGCCTGTAACTATAAAACATCAACAACTGTTCATTTTGAATAGCACGATCTAATTGTGCATTTAAATGTTTTCTAGGTGCCATCTGAACATATACAGCATATTGTATGTACACAATTTGTGTAATTATTTTAAAGTGTAGCTTTTATTTGTGAATAAAATAACAGTTCTTTACATTTCCTGGTCAATTCATTTACACAAGATCTGATAAAAGATTTAAAGCTGTTGTATTTCTCCTTTAACTTCTGCATTCTCTTTTCTGAGGAAAAACATTGGTAGCTTAGTCATTGGACTACTGTTTGGAAGTTTATGATTTAATGAGTTAAAATCCCAGCACTACCAAGCTGCCACTGCTGGGCCCTTGAGCAAGGCCCTTGCTGCTCAGTTGTATAAATGAGATTGAATGAATGTAAGTCACTCTGGATAAAGTTGTCTGCCAAATGCTATAAATGTAATGGTTTGTGGTTTTGTTTTACAGTCTCATTACCTAAGAGGGCAAGAGTGGTGGGTGATATCAATGCAAATAGATTAATTTAGTAACTGCAGGGTGCTTTTACTGCGTGGAGGAAAAACTTGAGAATGGTGAATTACATTGTTGATATTTAGTATATGACAGCTCATATTTACTATTTGAAGAAGCTGATAAAACCATTTACTAGGTCTTAGAAAGACTTAGAAAGCTTCGAGAAATTATGACTTGGTATCTTAGAGTAATGAAAATGCTTTCCAAATGATGACTTATGACTTAATATTACTACAGTAAAGGCTTTGTGTTTTATATTTTAGATATTAGATAGATTACACATTTGTGACACAATTGCACTTTAGATGCCAAAAGCATTCAAAGAAAGCTGTGATTTTTTTTTTGCCTTATGAACCAAACACACACTCAAATCTACATTCATGTTTTATACTGATAACATGTTTTATACAGTGTCTCACATTAGTTCTTCAGCGTAATAGTTGACTGAATTTGCATATTAGTGTGCTTAAATGTTAAACTTTACCACAGTATTACAAAGTCAAAAATTTTGCAAAAAAAAACATATTGTTTTGAGTCACTTATGAAGTCATAATTTTAAGAAAAAGTACATTAAATTTGACCATCTAAAACCTCATCTTGAGTAAGTGAAGAAGGAGAAAAATGGAGTAATATTTATATGATGTCATGATGAGTGGTTAATATACAACCAAGGTGTGTAAGACAGGTAAGGAGAGTAAGAGAGCACATATTTGGACATTATTAGATGTTACGAAATTATGCCAAAAGCTGATTCTCTGAGGAAGTTTTATTTTTAAAATGACTTTTTATCCTCCAATAAGGAGGCCTCATTGCTTCAGTGGTGCGGCCTGGTAGTACATAACCCATGGCCTGGTTCTGCAGCTTTTTTAGTATTTGGTGTGGTAGACGCATGGAAATTGTGCCCATATGTGCTTTTGGATCTCAGACACATGTTTTGTCAGACACCAGAGAAAACTGCTGCATTGAATCACAGTTAAATCTGTTGCCAGAATGGTTGATGGATGCTTTAAAGGAGGAGGTCCAGACCATTAAACATTTGTAAATCAATGACTCTTTTAAGAATGCGTGATATAGTCTTGTTTTGATTATCCCCCAAAACAATTTTGTTGTTGTTCACACGCTGAATAATTTCTTCTTTTTCAAAACAAATGCAATGTCCAGGATTGATGACTTAGAAAGGCTTAGAAAGACTTGATTTATTGCCCCACTGGATGTATGTAATAGCTACTTTAGGAGTGCAATCAAGATCTCTAATGGCTTTTAGCACCCCCTCCTTTGACCTGTTCCAGTTTACAGTAATGATTTTTGGTCTCAACAAGGCTCCAGTGATGTTTTGGTATCTAATGGCTCAAGTAATTCAGAGATGCAAAAAGTACAGTTGTAGTCATCTTCACTAGCAACACTTACAGACTTTGAGTTGAGGAAAATGGTACACCATCTGAGGCTAAAATGTCACAGCATGTAAGACAAGGAAAGATCAGACTGAAGTTGGATTAAGTGGAAGCCATCCAGAACAGCCCCTCACTTTGTACCAAGAAATAGGCCAGTTCTTTTCTGGGGCAGGTTGTAGAGTGTTGTAAGGTTATTACCTGATTTGCCACCCTGTGTGCCCCTTCTGAGAGACCAGACAAGGGAAAATGCTTGTGAGCTAGTGGAGTGGATAAAAGAGTATAATGAGTTATTCCAGGTAGTTAAATGCTATCTGCATTTACACCCTATAATCCAGAGCCCAGATTTTACAAAGATATTTCTGATTTTGGTGGGGGACAATTAGCTGGACTCATACCTGCACCATAAATTGTTCATATGGGAGATGAGGTATTCAACTATTGAAAAGGATTGAGCACTGGACAGCTTGAGGTACTATCAACATACTACAAGGGTGTCCAAACTTTTCTTGTTGAGGGACAGATGGAGAAATAATATGGAGTCAGAGTCCAAACACTCTATGTAATTTTACAAATAAGGAAATGATAGTCATACTAGCCACTACTAACAATGCCTTTTTATTCAAGTGATTAACTCAGTGAGTGGATTTTAAGCACTTTTTGCTGAATGCTCAACAGCTTTGTGCCAATAAAGATTTTGCAGATTTCACTCACCAGTAATTCTAATGGCAACAGTGAAGTTTTGCCTGGGACCGAACATTTACTATTAAGTCAGGTGTAAGTCTTGTTGAGATTCTAAGCACTTACCAAAGTTTCTCTCAGGTCATCATGATCTTGGTCAGCTCTTGTTCAGCACCATTAGAGAAAATGTTTGTTCACATATACAGTATGTGGAGCCAAACAAACTGATCTCATCACACCTGATTGAATAAGAATAAATATAAAATACATATCCTTGTTCTTACATTTACATTTAGCAGATACCCTTATCCAGAGTGGCTTACAGAATTGCTCTGTAGTCTCTACCAAAAACATATTCTCAAGCTAGTTCAGTAGTGTCACGTCGCAGCGAACCCGCGACTACAATTCCGAGAGTGCAACGCAAACTACAAACATGGCCGACGAGGACAACACTTCCCATATCCATGCACGCACACCTTCTCCCGAGTTCTGATCACGGACACCTGCACCCAATCATACAAACACGCACACACACACACACACACACACACACACACACTCACACACACAATCACACACATAGTATTTAAGTGAAAGTTTGCGCAGTACTAGTTCGTGAAGTAAACGCTCAGCAGCCTCATCTCTGTCATTAACCAAGCCGTTGTGTTTGTTTTTGATTAACCTTAACCTTAATGTTTTTGGATATTGTGCTTTGTTTTTTGACCATGCTTCTCTGCCTAAGCCTTGGATTGTCTATTCGCCTGATCGTCTGACTACTGCCTGCCTTGTGACTACGCCTTTTGCCTGATCCTCGCCTTTCGGAGTCTTTATCACCTGCGCTTGCTTCCGTCTCAGGTACCGTAACAAGTAGGACAGGGGCTAGGAATACCATCAAGCCTATTGGGGGACATTAGTACAGCATGAAAAGATATCACACAAGAAAAGAGATTTTAAAAATAGAATTATGTTAATTCAAGTGCATGGTGAAGAGGTAGATCTTTAATCTTTGTGACAGCCAGTGACTCAGCTGTACAGCCAGGGGAAGTTCATTCCACCACCTGGGGCCAGGGCAGAAAAGACTGATGCATGTATCTTTAGGGTTGGTGGGTCGAGCAGTGCTAAAGGCTCAGAGTGTGTGTGGTGCAGAGCAGAGTGTGATAAGTACTATAAGGAAGGAAGGTGGGAGCTGGTCTGTTTTTGGGCAGCTGTGGCTCAGGTGCTACAGCGGGTTGTCCACTAATTGTAGGGTTGGTGGTTTGATTCCCAGCCCACATGACTTGACATGCTGAAGTGTTCTTTGGCAAGACCCTGAACCCTAAGTTGCTCCTGATGGCAAGCTAGCACCTTGCATGACAGCTCTGCTACCACTGGTGAGGGAATGTGTGAATGAGATACAAAGTTTAAAGCACTTTGTAGAACTGCTAAGGTTAAAAAAGCACTATATAAGTGCAGCCCATTTATAAGCAAACATCAGTGTTTTAATCTGATATGAGCAGCAACAGAAATCCAGTGGAATGGGGCAATGGGGTGGTGTCCTTGTATTTTCTCATTTGTAAATCGCTTTGGATAAAAGCATCTGCTGAAGGAATAAATGTAAAATATAAATGTCTGATAACTTGGTTAAAAACAAGTCTTGCAGCTGCATTTTGGATCATTTCCCAGGCAAATAGCACACAATGGCAAACCTACCAGTCAGACCTGCCAGCAACATTATACTTCTTCATCAGAATAACTGATTCATGAGAAACGAAACAAGAACCACTTCCTTATAAATAAAAAAAAAATTAACATTTTTCCAGCATGCCTTTGCCAGGCCACAGAAACAATGACAGTTGCAGGTTAAGAGCAGGCAAATAAATCCAAAACATAAGACAGAATCAAGGTCAAAATACAGGCAGAAGTCAGGTAATGTGCAAACAGAGCAAACTGGGCAATAGACAATGACATAAACCAAAGAACCAGAATCATAATCATAACCAAAAACCCTATAACAGAACAATAAGGCTTGGTATCACATATACAAGACACTAAGTGTATATTTCACAATGTAATAGTGGAATTAGTGTCCTTATATACAATGGAGTGTGAATGAGTAATTGAGTCTTGTTGTGTGAAATTCAGTACAATTTTGAACGTGAACGTGAGAGCGTTTGTAATGGCTGTTGGGTGCTCTAATCTTTGGCTGCAATGTTTACAGGCTGCTCTGAGTTCTGGGAGTTGTAGTTGGTGGCTATGTTTGTAGGTCACTCTGTATTACATGGAATGGAAAAGCACCACCGATTCCGGTGTTGACATGACAGCCTGACATCCTATGCATTTGTTTTGTGGTTTTAATTTCTTTGGTGCTGCCACGTCTAACATTAATGTAGGCATGTAAAATTAACATCATTAAAATTTTGAGTAGGTGGAAAAGAAGGCACTGAGGAGAGGTTTAGATTTGTTTTTATATGAAAGCAACATCCAGTGTTTAATTTAGGAACCTTGTTTTTCACCTTGTGCTATAATTATAAAATATGGTGTAAGGTGTGCTCATGGAGGGGTAGTACCTCTGGTGGGGGTAACAGTCGTACTCCTGCGGGGGTAGCTAGTCCACCTTTGGTCCCCACATGGCGCTCAGCTCTCACCTGTGGCTCCAAGAAGCTGTAGTATGCGCAGCGGCCACTCCACGGCCAATGGCTTCGACTGGCCGGCTAAACCAGGTTGAGGGTACCTGACGGGTCTCAAACCGTCGGTGAGTTCAGGGCTTGTCACCCATAGCATGTAAAGACTGGATCTGGCGGACTGCGCGGAGGAACCATCAGCTGGTCAACGGGCAGGAAGACGGACCCAGCAAAGCGACGTGGAGCACTACGAGCACGGCAAGACACGTAGGACACCTTGGTCATCCACTGCATCCAGTCTCCATTCCAGCCGTCTAGACTACGCCTTGCCACTGGACTAAGTGGGGCCTGGACGAGAGAGTGAGGCTGACGTAGCGCAACTCTCCCTCACTTTAATCCAACTCACGCGCAAGTCATTTATGTCATCATCCGTACTCAAGTCCTGCGGCGATGGGCGAGCTGCGTCGCGGCAGGTGTGGATGCACTGGCAGCCGTAGTAGCGGACCTGCATGCAGGCGGCTCAGGCCATAGGGTCGTCTTCCATTGACCTGAAGCAGAAATGGATTTCGGCAGCTGTCCGAGCGACTAAGCCCTCTTTAGGATAGCGCTGCTTACCTCCATAGCCTGAGGAAGGGGCTAGAAAAGGTGCCCTAAAAATAGCCTGCTTCAACTACCCCGACCAGCTTACCGCAGCTGGAGGGAATCCCATTCTTGCGGTCGAAACATAAAGAAAACCCGAAAGGTTTCCCTCACTCTTGGTGCGTGGAACATACGCACCTTATTGGATCGTGCAGAGACTGACAGACCAGAGAGAAGAACCGCCCTGATTGCAAGAGAGCTTGCTTGCTACAATATAGAGATAGCAGCCCTGAGTGAAACCCGCTTGGCCGACGAGGGCCAATTGACTGAAGTTGGAGCTGGCTACTCCTTTTTTCTGGAGTGGACAGGGCAGCGATGAACGTCAGGAATCTGGAGTTGGGTTTGCTATCCAGACGAGTCTGGTGAATAAGCTCTCCAGCTTACCAAAGGGAAGTAATGACAGGCTAATAATGCTGAAGCTACCTTTACCTGGAAGAAAGCAAGCCACACTCATTAGTGTCTATGCACCAACCATGACCAACTCGGAGGAAGTCAAAGACAAGTTCTACCAGGATCTGGAAGCTCTGATTGCTTCAGTACCAAAGTCAGATAAACTGATCATTCTTGATGATTTTAATTCCCGAGTGGGCGCGGACCACATCGCGTGGGAGGGAATTATTGGTAGACGTTGCATTGGCAACTGTAACAGCAATGGTCATCGGCTCTTGAAGATGTGCGCAACATATGATCTCCTGATCACCAATACAGTCTTCCATTTGCCCAACCG
The DNA here is from genome assembly GCF_023375685.1 of Ictalurus furcatus. Lineage (NCBI taxonomy): Eukaryota > Metazoa > Chordata > Actinopteri > Siluriformes > Ictaluridae > Ictalurus > Ictalurus furcatus. The sequence goes on along the minus strand of NC_071268.1, from coordinate 7,343,970 downwards.
GAACAAAACAACCTGGATGCACCCACGGTCTAAGCATTGGCATCTGATCGACTACATCTTAGTCCGTTGGAGTGACAGGCAGGATGTCCGTGTGACCAGACTGCTGGACAGACCATAGGCTACTGATATCCAAGATGAATCTTAGAATTCAACCTCCCAGACGCCCACAGGGAATTAGAGTCCCAAAATGCTTCAACGTCTCCAGGCTGAAAGACTGAAACGTTGAGCAAGCTCTGTCTGACGCTCTGACAAGCAAGCTAGAAACTACATATTCTGATACCAGTGACATAGAGCAATGTTGGGCGGCCTTTAAACAGCTGGTGTATTCTACTGCATATGAAACAATTGGCGTCACTGCGCGAAAGCACCAAGACTGGTTTGATGAGAACTGTGAAGAAATACAGTCTATGCTAGAGGTCAAGCACCGTCTCCAGCGTGCGGTCAGCATCGACCCCAAGTCCGCAGCAAAGAAAGATGCTTTCAGCAGAGTCTGCCAAGTGGTGCAGAAAAAACTGCGCGAGATGCAGGACACATGGCTGAGCCGAAAGGCTGATGATATACAGTCTGCTGCCAACAGACACGACATGAAACATTTCTATAGTGCTCTTCGTGATGTCTATGGCCCAGTAACATCAGGCATTGCCGCACTCTTGAGCTCTGACGGCAGCACTCTCATAACCGAGAAGGAGAAGATACTGGAGCGCTGGGCTGAACACTTTGTCGGTGTCCTAAACAAACCCTCTTCCATCAATGATGAAGCTATCAACAAATTACCCCAGGTGGAGATAAACGAGAGATTGGCTGACCTTCCATCAGTGCTGGAAACTCACAAGGCCATTGAGCTCCTGTCTAGTGGGAAATCTCCGGGAGCAGACTCCATTCCAGCGGAAATCTACAAGTGTGGTGGGCCTAAGCTAGTGGAAAGACTAACAGAGATGTTTTGTGGGATGTGGAAGCAGAAACGTATACCCCAGGAATTCAAAGATGCATCTATTATCCACATTTACAAACGCAAAGGAAATCGCCAATCCTGCGACAACCATAGAGGAATCTCTCTACTATGTATCGCAGGAAAGGTCCTTGCCAGGATTCTGCTGAATAGACTCACAGAGCACCTTGATCATGGCCTACTGCCAGAAAGTCAATGTGGTTTCAGAAAGAAGAGAAGCACCATTGACATGATCTTTGCTGCCAGGCAGATGGAAGAAAAGTGTCAGGAACAAAATGTCCAGCTATACATCACCTTCGTAGACCTAACAAAGGCGTTCGACACCGTCAGCCGGGAAGGCCTTTGGAAAATCATGGCCAAATTTGGATGTCCGGAAGTCTTCATTGAAATGGTGAAACAATTTCATGATGGCATGCTTGCTAGAGTCCAGGACCAGGGTAACTATTCCATACCCTTTGAGGTTACGAATGGTGTGAAACAAGGATGCATCTTAGCCCCCACCCTCTTCAGCCTCATGTTCTCTGCCATGCTTATGGATGCTTTCAAGGACAGTGATGTGGGAGTCGGTCTCCGATACCGTCTGGATGGGAAATTGTTTAACCTGAGGAGGCTTCAAGCCAAGACCAAAGTCCAAGTTGAATACATTCGGGACTTTTTATTTGCAGATGACTGTGCCCTCAACTCCAGTACAGAGGCAGGCATGCAATATAGCATGGACCTCTTTTCCACAGCGTGCACCAACTTCGGACTAACCATCTCCACCAACAAGACCGAGGTTCTGCATCAGCCATCTCCGGGAAAAGACTATCTGGAACCATCCATCACTGTCAGTGGCCAAAAGCTCAAAAATGTGGACAGATTTACATACCTCGGCAGAACCCTATCACAAGCCGTGCACATAGACGATGAGGTCAACTCCAGGATTGCCAAAGCCAGTGTAGCATTTGGCAGACTCCGCTCAAATGTTTGGGATAGGAGAGGCATTAAGCTTGCTACCAAACTCAAAGTCTACTCAACGGTGGTTCTACCCACCCTCCTCTATGCTTGTGAGACATGGACTGTGTATAGCCGCCATGTTAAAAAACTCAACCACTTCCACATGAGCTCCCTGAGAAAACTGAAAAGATCGGTTGGCAGGACAAGGTACCGAACACAGTGGTGCTCAGTCAGGCTGGCGTGACAAGCATCCACACCATGCTGTGCAAGGCACAGCTCCGATGGGCTGGCCATGTTGTCCGCATGCCGGAAGAACACCTACCCAAGAAGATGTTCTATGGAGAGCTACAGCAAGGCAAGAGATCTCACGGTGGTCAATATAAAAGGTTCAAGGACACCCTTAAGGCCTCGCAGAAGAAATTTGGCATTGACCATGGCAGTTGGGAGAGTGTCGCTGCTGATAGATCTGCTTGGCGCAGTCAAACCAATGCCGGTGTGGCAGCCTTCGAGCAGAAAAGGCTGGCAGACGCAGCTGAAAAATGTGCTCTGCGCAAATTCAGGAATAGCAGTTACAGATCTCCCAGTCAGCAACCTGCTTATCCTTGTCCTCACTGCAACAGACTCTTCCGGGCCCGGATTGGACTGATCAGCCATCTCTGGACCCACCTCCCAAGTGAATAGATGACAAAATGGTCCTCTTTGACACCGATGGACGAGCATCATCAATCATCATAATTAAATTTTTTTTAAAATACTTTGTTGACTGATTCAATTGTGGCAGCCTGCCAGAGTATGCCAGAGAATGTGTCAATCTTCTTTCTACAACTGTAGAGAAAAAAAAACTAAGATAAAATTAAGTATTTGTTTTTAAAATGAACTGACAGGTAAACTGCTTCAAATCCACCTGTGGGTTTGAGGAGTGTTTTATTTGGCATTAGGCATCAGAGAAACCTAAAGTCTATGTTTTACTGAATAACCTAAAGTGAAAATGTCAACATTTGGTTGTCAGAATATTAAGAATATTCCTCTGTTTAAGATCAAATAAAGTTCATTTAAGCGTAATGTGTGCTCTTTTTTTTACGAGGTGTTGTGTAGAGTTTAAAGCCCAATAAGTATAATGAATGGCCCTGCTGCTATTTAATAAGATGCCTTTTAAACTATCCACGCAGTAAAACCAATCACACCCACATTAACCTTAACTGAACTTTATTTGAATTTATGCAGAGGTAACACGTCGTTAACATTTTGAATGTCCAATACGGATATTTGCACTATATGTTTGTTCACTAAAGCACACAATTTAGGTCATGCATAACTCAAAGATGGGGAATTTTTCCTAGTGTCTCAGCACAGTGCTTCCATAAAACATGGTTGGAAAAAACCTTTTCAAACTCACATCTGATGTGTTGTATTTAAGACAAATCCACAGTTTTCTTTGTAGCTTTTCTCTAAAGTGGTAGAAACGGGATTGCCACCTTGTATAGTCAATGTAAACATTTCTGTTGTGGGAAAACATTTCTGTTGACTAAATTTTGGTGCGTGGTTGGATTTGGTTTTTTATCTCATAGCCAGTAACTGTATATCTCAGTCTGCAGACATGTGTAGCTTGCCCAGCCCTCTAGATATAGGCTGATCTACAGTACCTAGCAACTCTTGAATAAGGACAGAAGTAAAAGCAGACTTGAGAAATCATTTTCCCTCTTAAATATTTGTAGAAATGTCTTCTCCTTTCATATTTGATTTTTTAAAATTAATCTATGCTCTAGGCGCTTGTCTGAAGTTCATGAAACATTGACAACATTATATATAGGTGATTTTGCTGTTGTATTTTGAGCTCAGTGCTCCTACTCATCACTGAAAAACTGCTACATTAACAACAATATTTAGATAAATACCAATATGTAATTTAATATTTAATGTTTAATATTCTTTTAAGATTTAATTTTTTTTTTTTTTTTAAAGATCATCTACAAGCTGCACATCCACCATCCCCAGCTGATAGCACTGTACTCACTCCGCTATTCCTGCAGGCAGTCATGCAACAAACTACTCCAGTACCACCCGGTCCACAAGTTTGCCAACATCAAGCACCTCAATGAGCAGCCACCTCTGGCAGGTATCATTAAGCTGTTGTGTGAGAACAAATGGTTGGCTGAACTGAATGATGGTCAAGGCTCAGAATCTCTGCCACTGGTTTTCCAGAGTATGGCTGACCTGCTGCAGAATCACCTTTTTGAGATTTTTCATGGTATGCTGGGCCACCCCTGATAGAAGCGAAAGTAGATGGACAATAATGTAAATAATAATAATAATGTAAAAAGATCCACTATTAGCATCACATAAATATATATAAATAAAATTGTTTTCACTCTACCCAGGTTTTACAGTTTCTCCTTTGAATGTCCATTTTTGGAATAAAATAAAATATCAGAGGCCATGAGTGAACCTTCTACCATCATTTACACATTTGACTGGCCATGTAATACAAAGCAATGTGTTACCATGAAATTTAAAATAACCTTCTATGGCCATAAGCATTGTTTCGACTCAGGACAGCTGTCATTTGCTGCCAAGCAACTGTTTGATGCCATACACAACAGCGCTTCACCTTCGCACATTCACTGAGAGTTTTAGCCAATGGTTGCTGCAAGACTGTTATAATCGACCAGTTGGTGTGCGAGAAGGTTGGAAATACAGAGAGGGGATAAACCAATGCAAATATGCGCACACCCATTGCTGTATTAGACCATAAGCACATCATAATGAAACTAAAGCTGAATCCCGGACATTTTCTCAAACTTAGATGCTTTTTTAAGTTCCGATTAAAGAGGACATGTCAGGGAAAAACGAGGATGTATGGTCACCCTAACAAAAGGATTTCAGAGAACAATTTGTGTTAATTTCTACCAAATTAACTTTGCATAAAATGTGTTTGCGCATGCACCAGGAGGTTGCTCATGTGAGTCATGATTGGCAAGAGAGAACCAGAACTATAATCAAGCAGCTGTCTATATTGCTATGTCAAAACATTAATTTCTTTGGTTTTAAATGAAAAAAAAAATGTAATCTTAATAGTATTGACATTTTTTTACAAACTGTACCTGTAATCGTATTCATTTGCTTTTTGACGTAACTGTAACGGTTACAGTGGGGGCGGGGGGTGGTGGAAGAAAACTAGAGAACACGGAGCAAATCCACATGGGCACTGGAAGAATGAAATGAAACTCTACACAGAAAGGAACCTATGCTCAGAATTCTGGACCGTGATGCTGTGAGGCAACAATGCTACATGCTGATTTTGTTTTGTGCTGCAATAATTCTGTTTCTCCTGGCCACCGTACGTTATAGAATGTAAACAGTACTAGCTGGTCCAGCCCTCTAAAAATAGGTTTTAGGCATGATCTGAATCTTAATCTGCTCTATAAAATCAGTTTACTTTGTCCTTTTAAAACTTCTTCTCCTGTTTGTGATCCCTCTAGTGCTTTCCCCCCATATTTTCACAACCTTAACTTACTGTGTCTTTTTTTTCTACATACTGTTAGTTTTCTCTAAATATATTTGCTATTATTTTTGTTATACCATTGAATCATATTGTGGTTCTTATTTGCCACACTAATACACAAGAACACATAATAAACAAGCAGTGTGCTTCATTTTTTTCATCTGATTACAATTTATAAACAAGAGTTTATTTGTCAAATAACACGTTAGTTATGCCACAATTACAAATTATTATTATATGATGCTTTGAAAGATCAAAAGTTATTTTATTGTACGGAATTTCAAAATCTTCTCTGAAATATAATGTGCTTTAGTAGACATCCATATCTCTTAAATGTTTCACCAGCTGATGTCTCACTCCCCTTAAGAATAAAGAGAAATGATCATTAGAAATATTACAGCTTTCTTCAAGGTTACACACTAAATAAAACTAGAACAAATATTCACAAATAGAGAATATCAACTTATAGACAATCAGTGTACTAACAACATAATCTGTTTTCTAATAAGGAAAAAACATGAAAGAATGGAATAAATGGGTTTTTATGGCAACCTGCAGGCAAAACATTGTCCTTAAAGAATCCTGGATTGGCTATGTTTCCAGCAGGTTTGTACTGACCAACCACAAAGACAGTGTTTCCATCAGTGGCTAAGCCCACTCCAACTTCTTTGGTTGATTTCCAAACAACCTGGGTGAAGTGTCCTACAAATGACAGTGAATCAGATTCATTTGATGTTTTTATAAATTATGAACTAAAGATGGACTATTTGCAAATACATTGTATTGATTTTAATTTTCTTCTTATTTTCTTTGTACAACAATGAATACATTCTTCAGGTATTTCCACAATAATTTTTACCTGTGTTGGACTGAAATCCAGGTTTACTGAAATCATAGTCTTTAATCTCGCTGTACCAGCTGTCCACAGGCTCCTCTCCTATTGTAAGTATGTAGGAAAGTAAGTAAGTAATTAAGTAAGCAAAATGTATTTAAAGCAACATCATACAATTAATGGACAGAAATTATACAGAGAAAATGCAGAGAAAATTTTAGAGCATGAAAACAAAACTGATGGGTTTTTAAAATAAAATCTAAATAATTTATCTTATGCTAAGCATTACTGAAAAGTTTGTTGCCAATAGTTTCATTCGTTAGTAACAGCATTATCGGCGTCAGCGTCGTGGAGGGAGAACACTGAGTTTCCAGAAAATTATATCTATTGAAATTGTACTCAAAAGGTACAGTCTGCATTTCTAAAACATCAGAATGGTGATCTGGTAGCTTTAGGTTTGCTAAACAGACAAATTGTTCCCTTTCAGATTAATAGAAACATAGATGTAAGAGCCAGTAATAAATTATCAAACATTTTGTTATTATGTTATCATTAAATATTCACTCATTCCTCTTCAGTAGCCAAATTATCTTGGTCAAGGTCTTGGCGTAGCCTGACATGTTTTTTGGAGGTGGGAGGAAACCTCAGAACCTGGAGTGTCCAGAAATCTATTTATTCACTGTTCAGTCGCTAACCACCATAAAAGCACAACATTGTTAGCGAAAAAAGAACTAGCTCCTAGTGTCATATTCCCTACAAAGTAATTTTTTGGCGTCAGAAACCTTGTGGTCAGAAGCAACAACACACCCTGTTGTAAACAGCGTAGGCACATCTGTTTCTGCCTGTAAATGCTGTAATTACTATTTACTGCAGCTCAGGAAAGCCTTTTTACAACGTGTGTCTAATAATTTAGCTGCCTAGTCTGAAACAATTCAATAATATAATAAACTGTAAGTGTTTAATTGTTTCATAGATGTCATTCAAGAAGATGCACAAATTCAGTTTGTCAATGTAAAATATCAGGATTAGTCATAAGCTAGCACAGAGTTGTCCAATGTAACACATACTATTATATACTGTTTTGACTTGCCTGTAAGTTTCTTTGGAGCAGAACTCTGGAAATAATAGAGATTCTCGCCGTTGTCGGTATTACTGTGCTGCAAGGCTTTAATGGACAGTAAATGGTCAGCCCAAGCCTGTGCAGAACTACATAAGTCTTGACTTATGGTCAAAGCAGGGGCTCCATGTTTCTTTCTGTACTCATTATGTTTGGCGAGGAACTTTGCCTTAAGGTTTGCATCTGAGGATGAAATATAATGAGTAAGTATGGCTTAGAACGAAAACCAATAACTGTTGCTTAAAGGGAATACAGATGAATATAAAAACCAGTATAGCAATAACTGACTAACCTGCCATTGCTGCTAAGGATGTGATGCTGCAATATGTATAAACAGACATACATATATGTTCTGATTCTCTATTCATTAATGCATGCAAACATATCTGCTATATAAAGAAATATTATTGAAATGTGCATTATTTACACTGCAGCATCCTACCGTGTCTTTTCTCCTTGCCTCTCGGAGGTTGCAGTTATCTTCTCAGCCTGATGCGGCAGTGAACACAACATTGCTATTTATAGATTTCTCATTCTAAGCTGCAGAAGGAGGAGACTCGACTGCTCCATGCCGGTAGTTTTGGCTAAAGGTTAATCCCTTTCCAGGGAATTAAAATTCTACCTTTCCTTGGAAAAGTATATCCGTTGCTCATTGTAGGTTTTAAGCCTTTCATCAGATTCTGAGGTTGGTGTGTAAATTCAAAGTTTTTCAGTGTTTATTTTATTGTCATTCTGAACTTGTTATTGTTATTAAAGAGTTCCTGAGAGCTCAGCCCTTATTACCTATACAATGTTCCACACTGGCTGCTGATAAGAAGTAGCAATTATGATTAATAATTTATAATGGTTTAAGAAGAAAATCCCTGAACCTGTTTGCAGCCATAATCTGCAATGTTATCAGTCTGAGTATGTTAAATTATATGAAAATACTTACATAATGTAGTTATATGAATACATCAGTATTAAATTCTCACAACATTAACATAAACATGAATTCAAAACAATATATAGTTTTTACTTTTACTTTACTATGTTTTAGGGTGCATGGCGGCTTAGTGGTTAGCACGTTCGCCTCACACCACCAGAGTTGAGGGTTCGATTCCTGCCGCTCTTCTGTGTGTGTGTAGTTTGCATGTTCTCCCCATGCTGTGGGGGTTTCTTCCAGGTACTCTGGTTTCCTCCCCCAGTCCAGAGACATGCATGGTAGGCTGATTGGAATGTCCAAATTGTCCGTAGTGTATGAGTGTTTGTGTGAATGTGTATGTGATTGTGCCCTGTGAAGGACTGGCACCCCGTCCAGGGTGTATCCCGTCTTGTGCTCCATGTTCCCTGGGATGTTGGGAAGGATATGTGGTATAGAGGATGGATGGATGGACGGATTTATTACTTTTTATTTTATTTAATTATTTTTTTTTTCTTACAGTTTTTTTTTCTATTGTGAAATAATTAAACAGTTAAACAAGTGTTCCATCAAATCCATAAATCTTTGTATTTAAGGACTTCATCATTGTCCACTCTCAGATTGTAATGGGACTCTAAATGAGTGCTTTGTTACATGAGAGTGTATTTGTTTGGTGAAGCAGTTACTATAAAACTGTAAGTTATTGTAAGCTGAGATTTGTCTTACAATTGAAATTAGACAGTATTAGTATTTACTATAAGACAAATATAGTATGGTGCTACAAGAGTGATCCAGACCAGCCACGTGGATGTTTTTTTCCAAATTCAATTCAATTCAATTTTATTTGTATAGCGCTTTTTACAATAGACATTGTCTCAAAGCAGCTTTACAGAAATATCAACACGGTATACAGATATTAAAGGTACAAATTTATCCCAACTGAGCAAGCCACTGAGTGTCGACGATGGCAAGGAAAAACTCCCTAAGATGTTTTAAGAGGAAGAAACCTTGAGAGGAACCAGACTCAGAAGGGAACCCATCCTCATCTGCTTAACAACAGATAATGTGAAAAAGTTCATTATTGACTTATATGAAGTCTGTATGGCCTTAGGAGCAGCCGTAGTCCCAGCAGTCTGGAATTGGAGAAGATTTGAGCTCCATTCAGAGGCAGAAAGGATCTGGATCTCTAGTATCTCCATAAAATCGTGTGTGGCTCGGCAGAAGGAGAGAGGGAGAGAAAAGATTATTAGGACTGGGAATTAGTATAATAGAAAGTCTAGTCAGGGTAGGCTTGAGTAAACAAATACGTTTTAAGCCTAGACTTAAACACTGAGACTGTGTCTGAGTCCCGAACACTAATAGGAAGACTGTTCCATAACAGTGGGGCTCTATAAGCGAAAGCTCTCCCCCCTGCTGTAGCCTTCACTATTCGAGGTACCGTCAAATAGCCTGCATCTTTTGATCTAAGTAGGCGTGGCGAATCATAGAAAACCAAAAGGTCGCTTAGATATTGTGGTGCGAGACCGTTTAGTGCTTTATAGGCTAATAAAAGTATTTTATAGTTAATGCGGGATTCCACTGGGAGCCAATGCAGTATTAATAATATTGGTGTGATATGATCGTATCTTCTAGTTCTAGTTAGGACTCTAGCAGCTGCATTCTGGACTAACTGGAGTTTGTTTATATTCCTACTGGAACATCCAGACAGTAAGGCATTACAGTAATCTAATCTAGAGGTGACGAATGCATGAACTAGTATTTCTGCATCATGTAGTGACATTATATTTCTTATCTTTAGAAATATTTCTGAGATGAAAGAAGGCTATCCTAGTAATATTATCTACATGAGCATCAAAAGTCCATCCAGAGTAACCACGTGATCAGAAAGATTATTTCTAGCTACACGTGATCCTAATAATCGTATTTCTGTTTTATCAGAATTAAGTAAAAGGAAGTTAGTTAACATCCAACGTCTAATGTCCTTTACACAATCCTCAACCTTACTAAGCTTCTGTCTGTCCTCTGGCTTCGCTGAAACATACAACAAACATACAACTTCCAGGTTATCAAAATGAATATTAAAATCTCCGACGATTAATGCTTTATCTACAGACACAACCAGGTTTGAGACAAAGTCTGCAAATTCACTAAGAAATTCAGTATATGGCCCCAAATAAATTGTTTTTTTTTACAAGATTTCTCAGTTCAATTAAAAATCTACTTCTTACTTAGACTTTCTAATTCTAGAGGATATACTTGAACCTATTTCCAACACTAGCAGTGTGTGTGTCCAATTGATTACAGCTTTTGCTGAACTGTTTACAGTTATGAGATTGACATGTGTTTAATGCTATGTGTCATGTAATATCGGAGAAGGGCTAGAAACTAGGTTTCCCATCAGCAACTGCACCTTGTCACAAGTCTCAATTCACCTGTTTCACGTTTAGCTCATTAGCACTGGTGTTTTTATAGCAACATTCAGCACTGCACTGTTGTCGTACATTACTTGTTCTGTCTCCATGTATCATGTTATGCTTTTCTTGTTCCATGTGTCTTGTGTTGTGCTTTATTTGATACTTTATTAATTTGATACTGGTTAATAATCAGACTGTAACTGTTTTTAGTTTTCACACATTGCAATATTTGGAGCATGCCCAATTTTTTTTCTTTAAATTATTCCGATAAAATAACACTGTTAGAATTTTCTCCACTGCCTTCATCATAGTAGCCATACCATCACGTCGATTCTCCTCATCATTGGAATTAGTTTTGCTTGGCAGTGGTCTGCACAATACTGTGAAGTGAAGTGGAGCTCATGTCAGGTGACATGGAAAAGATCCACATCTTCTTCATGCAGATATGGTTTGCATTTATATAGCGCTTTTTAATCTTAGCAGTTCTACAAAGTGCTTTACACTGTTTCTCGTTCACCCATTCACACACACACACACACACACACACACACACACACACAGACACACACTAACACACCAGTGGCAGCAGAGCTACCATGCAAGGTGCTAGCCCGCCATCGGGAGCAACTTGGACTTCAGTGTCTTGCCCACGGACACTTTGGCATGTGGAGGCGTCTGGGGCGGAGATTGAACCACCAACTCTGTGATTAGTGAACAACCTGCTCTACCACCTGAATCACAGCCACCCAAATATGCCCAGATATGCTGATAACACACAATACATGCTTTCGTTCCTGCCATAAAACATTCGGGTTGCTACTCAGATTGCCGCATGTCTGACAGATGTCTAATTTAGACAAAACATGCAAACAGTTGAAGGCACAGGAATACAAAGCATCTGAGAATCTGAATAATAACTTTAAAAAAAAACCCAAAAGTAATACATAAGAAAATCAATAGAGAAAAATAGCCAAAGTCCTATTTGGACAGGGGCAGTTTCATAAATTGTAGATGCTACTCTGTGATGTTTTTTTTCCTTCTGTGCCTTCAACTGTTTGCACGTTTTGTCTAAATTAGACGTCTGTCGGATATGCAGCAATCTGAGTACCAACCTGGATGTTTTATGGCAGGAGTCTTTAGCAAATATGTTATTGGAAGACTACTAATCTGGCACAAAAAAAAACATGCATATACTTTCATGAGAATACATTCTATAGATACATAAAGTAGATTTACATTCACATATATTTAGTTTATTGCACTGTATACCTTCACAGGTTTATCTAGATCGCCAGTAGAGATTACATGAAATTACATTCTCAAACTTGTCACATCACACTATGATGCTCCCAGGTTTAAGAAAGTACATATATGTTATTACAGTATTATCTCTGACTCAGCTATTGACTCAACTATATGTGTTTAAGTTGTATAACCACTTGAGTGATTGTTGATCACAAATGTAAATAGCTTTGTTTGTAGACTAGATCCACCAGGAAGGCTGTTTCAATACATCAACACCCAGAAGATTCAAGCCTGAGACCTGCTATTTTCATTTGTAAATCAACTGACAATGTGGGCCTGATTTTAATGTGTAGTTGAAGGAGTTATGCCATATAACTCAGATAAAATGCCACAGCAGGCTTATAATGAGCTCCACGTGCCAATAAGGACCACGTTTTATTGCTGCCTCAGTAACTCATATAATGATTTGGCTCAGTTTTATCCAAAGTGACTTATGTTGCTTTCATTTAATCCATTAGATCGATTTTCAGAGTATGAATCAGAGCAAAATTAATTCTTCTGGTAGGTGGCTTTGCTACTCTAAATTGGCTTTAGGTGTGAATGAGTATGTGAATTTGTGTGTGCATGGCACCCGGAGTCATTTGGACTGGGGTCAAATCCAGGGTTTTTCCCACCTCACGCTCAATGTTCCCATGAAGATGAAAGAGTGACTGTTTGGAACATGTGCCAAAAATTATAACTGGTCATTCAACACTACAGAGTTTCGTACATTCTGAGAAGGAGTGATCACAGAGTTCCTAAGAAATTGCTTCTTAAAATGTCTTGTTAAGGTACAGCTTTGTGTGGTGACGACATCATCATCACTCCCTGTACATCTAGCATACACTGCTAAAAATCTTGACATTGATTTAAATGATATGTTTCTACAATCAGAAAAAATCAGACATCAGAAGAATATGATCTTGCCTAGCTACAGAAATGAATCAAATTCTCATTCTAACGCCACTAATTTCTAAACTTGTCCATCAATTTTCTTTGCCTCCATACTGCATATCTCCTTTACATCCAGAATGTTGGTGTTTGCAAGAAGTTCAAACTTCTCAAAGTTCTCTTGTAACTCCCTTTGTTGAGGTCACTCACATTCAGGCACCAAAAGGTGCCTTATCTTATCTTATCTAAGTAGCTTGGTTCCAAACTATGCACCTGGATGCCATCTAACTGAGGTCTTTAACATTGTGGTGTCTGCCATGTTAAGGGCCTTGCCCAAGAGCCCAACAGTGGTAGCTTGGCAGTGATAGCTTGAACTCCTGACCTTCTGATCAGTAACCCAGAGCATGTGACCACTGAGCCACCACTGCCCCTGTGAGCCACCACTGCCCCACTGAGCCACCACTGCCTCACTGGGCCACCACTGCCCCACTGGGCCACCACTGCCCCACTGAGCCACCACTGCTCCGTAAAGACACATTTTAGATGTCCAACCATTACTTAAAAAATAAGTAAGAAAAATGTTTGTCTGTCAGTAAAGAAGGTAACATATTATTTCGTAGACCACTTTTCAGACAAAAAGAAATGAATGCTGGCTATCAGGTTTTACCTGCAAGATCAGAAGCAATCGGTCAAAGTCTCATGAACAACTGTAGCAGATTCTCAAGATTAGAAAAACATACCAGCCAATGGTTGTACCACCAGGCACAACATGTACCTATTGATGAATGTTTAAAAAGCAAAGGGTTGTCTTGCCTGATGTGTTGTTCTATAAAACATTTTTCAGTGCATGCATCACTGAAAGACAAGATTTAGTTGATTTAGTCAGAAGAGACACAACACACATTCCTCTAATGCTTTAATACAAATATGTAACAAACATCTTATCACACAGATGATCCTGTGGGCTCTTGAGAAATCTCACGCCACTGTATAAGATGTAGTTACAACCACATCAACAACACATGACATTCGACCTGGTTTTCATGTGTTCGAATCTACTGTTGGTTTCTTTGATTTTATTTATATGTAGGTAATGTATTTTTAATTTTTTTTTTTTAAATAACAGAAAATAGTGAAGGAGGTCCTGAAAGCAGGGTTGTGAAAGAATAGAATTGGTATTGTTAAGAATTTACGCCTTCATCTGGGAGAAAGTGTTACATAGCCACCATTTCCAACAAGGAAATCCTAGCATGGAGAAAGAAAACAAAGAATTTTACACACACAAAAAATGTCTTTGGACAGGATTGTAAAATATTCCTGGTCTTAACACTATTATTATTGATATGAAAGAAAATCAAACAAATAAAACATCTTGTTTGGCCAAATTGAGACAGAAAATGTTTAAATATACAATACATTGTGAAGAAATATTAAACTGTGCCACATGACGCATTATACCCTGCACTTATATTATTGAATGACCAGTTTATTGACAATGAATTGGAAAATACTTCACAAATTCATAAATTAAAGCAATCACAAATGTATCTTTCCCTTTCTGTGCCCTTTTCCCTTCAGTCAATGGACAGACTTTTTGTCAGAGTTTTCTGGTATGTATCACCATAAAAAGAGGTCAGAAATTGTAAATGCTACAGAGAAATTCTAGATGATGGCAGATTCGTATAGCTAATATGACTCATAATACTGTATAGCACATGATGAAAAATAAATACGTTTGTTTGACTCAGCTCAATGCTACTGCTACTACAGAACCCCATTTCTGAAGCCATCAATACGCCTAGTTTACCACCTGCATGGACTGTAGACCTGTCTGTTTCTCTATCTGCCTTTTAAAGTCCATTTGTCTAATTAGCGTGCAGTGTGTGTATACAGGAACAGTGCAGATAAGTACAGATTTTAGCTGATGTGTCATTTGGCACATGGTGTTCTGAAAGACAGACAAAAGATTTTCAGTCGTGTGAGAATGCCATGCATGCATATTGTAGGTTCCAAGGAAGCCAAAACAGGAAACATTGCAAAAACTTCATGGCATGACAATATGACCGTTATTGTTCTTGGGCACGTCTGAAAAAAAATCTGTCAAGCAAACATGCCATTGGTGTAATAATGAAATGAAAACATTCTATATCTATTATGTATGCTAAACTATAATAAATGAAAGCAAATCAATATTTTTTGAGACCGCACTTTGCCTTCAAAACTGCAGAACTTCCCTCAGGAACAATTTCTTGATGTTTATAAAGTGAATCTGCCACAGTTCTCATGCATACCTGCTTCTGTTTCTGTAGTATGTAGGAGTAATTTACACTGAGGATGCTCAGCACAACTTCTGGATGCCTAGTTTTGTTTACAAAATGTTTGAGATCCAAATTCTTTCCAAAAAGATCGAGCCAAATTGATGGTGTTAGTTTCTCAGAGTGGTGTTGGTAATACAATTTCTTCTATCTTCTAACCATCGTATTTGGACAGCTTCAAATGAACACAGTGTGGGGGATTTTCTGGCATGTTTTCTTTTCTTCTAACCAGGATGTTTGCATCATACATGGCGATAGCATAACCGGTTTGATCGTAAGGTGATATTGTGGTCCTGGGTTAAGATTCATTTAACTTCTGAAGAACTGACAACTTAAAAGACTTCCAAGTAATCTAGCATGTGTTGGTTGTTCTGAGTGAAGTGCTTAAAAAGCTGGTGTGGGCTTTAAAAAAATAAGTGAGACCACATTCATTTCTTTAATGAAAAAAATATGGCACATTCATTACACTGGCAATGCTATATAATTGGTTACACTTTACAATATGGTTCCTTAATTAATGCGTAATTACTTACTAACTGAGCAGCATTACAGTAGTTCTTTACTAATTACTAATCACTAATCACTAATCACTCATTCTGTTGCCCTCCTCTCTCTCTCTCTCTCTCTTTCTCTCTCTCTCTTTCTCTCTCTCTCTTTCTCTCACCTTTGCCCACTGCTGTAATCTCGTCTGAATATATGTGCAAAGTTTCTTAATACATGTACATCGCTTTCTCATTGCCACACATTCTCCATTCCTAGAATACTGATATGGAGACAAATGTAAAACTGAGTTAAATTCTGTTCTAACAGCAGTCTAAACTACATTAGTTTGGTTTTAGACCAACAAGCAACCATGTTCTCCATTACTTCAGTGCTGAAGATAAAGGTGAAGATGCAGTTTTTTTTGCAAGTGTTTGTGAACAATAGGAAAGATAGTGAAATAAGTGTTTAGTGCATCTTATGAGCTACACATTATATTGTTAATAGACTTTGACACAGAGCATGACACATGACTGTTATCACAACAAAAAACAATTTTAAACAGACAGTTGGACACAAAACCCGATACCAGATCAACCACTGCTTGTTTTTCAGTTTGAGTGGCAGTTCTTTTTTTAAGTGATATGGTTTTAAACAGTATGGTGCTAACTACAACTATCTCTGATGGTATGGGGAGCATTAGTGCTTATGGAATGGGCAGCTTGTACATCTGGAAAGGCACCATCAATGCTGAAAGGTATATATAGGTTATAGAGAAAACATATTCTTCCATCCAGTTTCCATCCCATCTTTACTTCTGAAAGCCTCTACCTCTCTAAGGTACTCTTTTTATACCCAATCATGTTACTGACCTGTTGCCAATTAACCTAATTAGTCACAAAATGTTCCTCCTGCTGTTTCTTTTTAGTAACACTTACATTTCCAGCCTTTTGTTGCCCTCGTCCCAACTTTTTTGAGACATGTTGCGGCCCTGAAATTCAAAATTACCTTATTTTTTCCTTAAAATGGTACATTTCCTCAGTTTAAACTATTTCCAGTGTTCTATCGTGAATAACATATGGGTTTATGAGATTTGCAAATCATTGCATTCTGTTTTGGAATTAGGGTTGTATTTTTTTTTTTAATTCAAGGAGGCATTTTTGGGGTATGGTGCCATATACAAACATGGTACAACAATGGAAATAGGTCTTTTACACATTTATTTATATTTATTTATTTATATTACTGCTGAAGTGGACATACATATTGAATTTGGAGCATTTAACTATGATCTTCTTGAAACCTGAGTTGTTGAAGGTTCTTTTAGTTTTAGTTTTTTTTTTGTGTGTGTGTTTTGTTTTGTTTGTTTTTTTTGTTTGTTTTAAGAGAATGCCTACTTTAAAACTGGTTATGGTTATCTTTCAAAGGATCCAGTACCTTTTAAATGCTGAAGGTGTAGTAAGTGTTGTTTGTTTGCAGCAGTAAATTGATAAATAACATAAATTTGCAGGCTTATATGTGGCACTGAATAAAAACCAAGGACAGTGGGAGTTTAAATGGCAAGTGTCTTCATGTTTAATCGATACAACTAAAACCCACCTGCTCCAGAAAAGACCAGTCAGAGAAGAGGTGTTCATTAACAAGCTAAGATGCTGGCAGAAACAGGAGTCATTGCTGATATCAGTCAGATTTATGTGTGTGTGTGTGTGTGTGTGTGTGTGTGTGTGTGTGTGTGTGTGTGTGTATATATATATATATATATATATATATATATATATATATATATATATACACACACACACACACATGTACTGCAACATTTTTGGTATGGTTAATTAACCCTTGCATCATTATGGACATTTTTGGCATTTTTATTTAAAAAAAAAAAAAAAAAAACACATTTTGTCTGTGTTAATGCAAACAGCATGAATTTTGCAAAAGGTGTGTATTTGTATTGGAGTTTTAACATTTCAACTTCATTTGTTTACATAAATCTATTTTAACCTAGATACATAAAATATCTAGGACAAAAGGACAAAAATATCCCCACTGAAACCCATTCAAACTGCAATATTTAATCCCCATGACGTTTAAGTATAAAATCATGCATTCTGTGTTAATATGCTCTTATTTTGTTCACAAGGTTTCAAAACATTGACTTTTTAAAATAAGTTTTTGAAATGTGTAGTATTTTCTCAGGTTTAGCCTCATGGGGAAAATCCATGCTTTTCCTTTTTTTCTGATTCTGCTGTATTATAGAGCACTACCGACCAACTGAATAAATGATACAGCTATAATTGTGTGTGTGTGTGTGTGTGTGTGTGTGTGTGTGTGTGTGTGTTTGTATGGATATCAGAGTTGTGGTTTGTATGTGTGTACTGAAAATTTTATGTGTGAACAGTTTGAAAGAAAGAAATGATCTTGTACTGGAAATCACAAATCCCACATGTATAAATTATATCTTCAAAGCTCAGTAACCCTTTTTTGACTCGTACACATGAGTATACGAGTCAAAAAAGGGTTACTGAGCTTTGAAGATTTTCGCATTATGTAAAGAAACCAGTTTTTAAAGGGTTAAAATTCTGAAAATGAATGTATGTTTGGTAATTATAATTAGAACTGATGCTGGTAAAAAAAAATAAAAAAAATATCAACATCAGTGAAAGTGGAAAACAAATATTAATATATAATATTTTTATGATAGTTTTTGGACATGGACATTTTTGTCCTCTATGGACCTATGTGTAACTTTTTGTAATTGACGCACAAGGGTTAAGGCAGCACACAACACAGCTGTTATCACAGCTGTCCTAAACTTTCAGGAAACTTTCCGCTAGGTGGCAGCATTTGCTCTCCTGCACACTGACTCACGTTATTGCTTTCATATTAGTCAAAAGCAAAACAAACAAAAAAAAAACAACAAAAAAACAAAGAAAAATAAGGCAAACTGACAGTAACATCTGAATAACAAAAAAACAAAAAGAAAAACAAAAAAAAACCAACAACAAAAACAAAACACTGGTCATTTGGCTTAATTTTGCGTACATGTCTGATTTTTCTTGCTGCACTGGTAACTGAAATTATCCCTCCTCCCCTAGAGAGAGAAAGAGAGAGAGAGAGAGAGAGAGAGAGAGAGAGAGAGAGAGAGTTTCTGTACCAAGCATATGTGGACTTCCTAACGTAACATGTACAATAAAAAATGTTATATATATATATATATATATATATATATAGAGAGAGAGAGAGAGAGAGAGAGAGAGATAGAGAGAGAGAGAGAGAGAGAGATATCTGACAGTCACAGCTAGCTATGTTCATAAATTGCACACAACACAGCACTGTTAGAATAATGTCCAGCATTAGAAATGAATTTTGTGGTAATTTTTTGTAGAAGCATGTAGTAATACAGCAGAATATATATATATATATATATATATATATATATATATATATATATATATATATATATATATATATTGGAGAATCTGGGCATTCATCAGCAGAACAAGGAAAGAGCTTCTGGAAAAGACCGATTCAGAATCAGAATCAGTAGCTAAATGAGAATCACAATCAAAATTTGAATCAGTAGCAGAGTCAGAATTATAATCAGAAACAAAATCAGTAGCAGAGTCAGAATCAAAAAAATAAAGTCTGAATCAGAAGCAGACCCAGAATCAGAATTAGAAAAAGAATCAATAGCTGATTCGGAGTCAGATTCAGCACAAGAATCAGAATTGAGAATCAGAAACAGAATCAGTAGCAGAATCTGAATCAGAAACAGAATCACAATGAGAATCTGACTCAGATTCCACCTCCTGCTCTTTCTAAAACACTGTCCTGTCCATCCCACAGCTGATGAAGAACTTGAGGTGTGAGGAAAGTTTACTGTAATTTGAAGGACTAGTATATCCATCAGTCTTAAAACTTTTCACCACTGCAATAAAAAAGTCCTTAATTCTCATGTTTTGCTGCCTGCCACAGCAATCAACTAAACTATATTTTCTTTCTCCAGTGTAGTGCTGATTACACGACTTGCAGGAGGTACAATAAACAACTCCTGCAGTAAACAACTCCCACAGTGATCCAGGTCACAACTGAACCTCATCCAGCAATAATACCATAAATATTCTTTGCCAAAACAAACTTACTTTACTACTTTTCTAGTATGACTCTGATGTCTTTAGCATGAGTGTAGAATATTAGTTGACTCTCGAAAAAAGGGACATCGTGGAAGCGTCAAGCCGTATCAAAACATATATTGGTGTAGAAATTTCAGCTACATGTCCAAATAAGTTGTGTCAAAATGTTGCTTTATTGGCATGACAAATATGAACACCTGACACATCTGATGTTAGTTTAACACACATGAAAACTGAAAATTAAAGTAACTTCGACAGACTTCTAGTCAGTCTTTAATCAAATGAATCCATAACCAAAAAAGAATATATGGAATATATATGTTGAAAAGTGTTATATAGAAACTGGGATAATAACAAGCAGATGGACCTCCAGAACTATTGTATTTGTGTGCTGTAGTGAGAATGTGTATAGAATGAGAAAATCCCAGGATGACAGGAACAGCTTTGTCTTATGTCCGTCGTCAGTGTGATCCTGTTAGACAAGCGAGGGTGAGATTTGAGTCTGATTGATGTGTCCTGGAGATCCTGATGGCTTGATCACTAATTAAATATTGTTAAAGAGCCGAAAGGCAATTAGACTCGCAGTCAGAGCTGCCCAGCTTGACATTCCCATACCAACTGTCCTGAGAAATGCCAAGGAACTTTTATTGTCTCTGGTGGTGTACCATTCAATGGAAACTTATAATCAACAGGTAAAATCTGGGACCTTTGATTTGTTTCTCTGGAGGAACCCTTAAAGAAGTATAAAGAAGTCTAAGATAGAGGAATTCCCTCAGAGAGGGTTCCAAGAATTTCAATTCAATTCAATCCAATTTTATTTGTATAGCACTTTTAACAATGGACATTGTCACTAAGCAGCTTTACAGAAATATATAAATTCTGGATATACATTTTAAACTTGTAAATTTATCCTTAATGAGCAAGTCAGAGGTGATGGTGGGAAGGAAAAACTCGCTGAGATGACATAAGGAAGACATCTTGAGAGCAACCAGACTCAGAAGGAAACCCATCCTCATCTGGCTGACACTGGACAGTGTAAGTGTAAACAATTTATCTGTATAATATATAGTCTGGCGCACGGTGGCTTAGCGGTTAGCATGTTCGCCTCACACCTCCAGGGTCGGGGGTTTGATTCCCACCATGGCCTTGTGTGTGCGGAGTTTGCACGTTATCCCCGTGCTGCGGGGGTTTCCTGGGTACTCTGGGTACTCCGGTTTCCTCCCCCAGTCCAAAGACATGCATGGTAAGCATGTCTGTAGTGTATGAATGGGTGTGTGAATGTGTGAGTGATTGTGCCCTGCGATGGATTGTCCAGGGTGAACCCCGCCTTGTGCCCGATGTTCCCTGGGATAGGCTCCAGGTTTCCCCGTGACCCTGAAAAGGATAAAGCGGTATAGAAGATGGAATATATAGTCCAAAAATGCAACTGTGTAAACAGGAACTTATGAGATTATGAACCAATTACTGTATGAATATGAGCATCAGAGATATTTCTGAATTCACTACAATTTTTACTTGAAGTCTATGTTGTTGAAGTTATTAACTGTTCAATGATAGAGACTTGAGTGCAACACTGTTCGTAGAAATTGCAGTCCTAAGACTACACAAGGAAGAACATCCACTGTTCGGGATATCATCCATCAGGAACACTTCAGGAGCTCTGATGTTTTTTACAAACAGCACATTCATGATACATTAATGAAGTTGTAGAAGCTTGGCATAGTGCGTAATAAATTTGCTTTGATGGCATTAACATCATTTGGTTGACCTATGAGCTTCGTAAATAAGCAAAGTTGTTTTGGAATGGTTCTTGATAATAGTTTTGAATGCAATGGACCACAAGGACTTTAGCTAAAAGGCATTCAATTCCATGCTCCTATAAGAAGTATAGACAGTAAATGCACCTTTTAGAAGATAAAATGTCAGGTGGAAATGTCAAAGAAATTTAAATAATAACTTCTAATGTTTAAAAAGATATAACAGTCTGAAGCAGTTGACCCATAATGGTAATTAAGGCTTTCTCTCTTCTCTGTTTCATTTAAAGATAAAGTGATGTACTTAATAAAAGCCTTAATGTCATCTCATAGCACTGTGTTCTCTGTTGTTTTTCTTTTACATTGCTGTTTTCAATCTAAATGCATCAGATTTAGACTAAGCAGATGTGTTTCCTGGCCCAGAGGTCAAGAGCCACTTGACCTCTCAGAGAATTAGATTTCACAGTAGTTGATCACAAAGATGATGTAAATTGATTGATTCATGCATGGGAAGTCATACCAAAAAAATGGCTAGATTTTTAATGATAAATGGATTTCATTGTGATATACAATATAATACAATGTGATTGTTTTTCTTTTGAAATTCACCTCGCCACCGCAGCTCCATTACATAAGCACACAAAATAAATGCCTTACAACAGACACATGCACACATTTCATAACATACTGGTCCCTGCTACTGCACTTTCTTCCTTTTTGACATGGTTGTTAAGCATAAATACATTACCAGTCAAAAGTTTAGACGCACTCATTCTTTATTATTTCTTTTCTTCCACATTTTATAATAATAATAAAGTCATCAAAACTCCAGAATAACACAAATGGAACTATGGGAATTATGTTGTGATAAAAAAAAAATCCTAAATAATTCAAAATAATTTAATATTTTAGCATCTTCAAAGTAGACACGCTTTTTGCCGAGAATTTCCAGAAATATATTATTGGCATTTTCTCGACCAATTTCTTGAGGAATTTCCCTGAGATGCTTTTTAAACAGTATTAAAGGAGTTCACACCTACACTGTACTCTTATTGGCTGCTTTCCAGAATATTTCGCACCGAGTCATCCGTTTAAAAAAAGGTAAATAAAATGTTTATTAAATAAAAAGATTATGAGAAACATTTCAGCCAAGTGTCTCCAAACTTTTGACCGATAGTGTATATATAACACCTGCCCTCTAAACAGCCTTCCATCTTATTTAACAAGCAAAACTGGTTGATTTCTTAAACCTGCAAGGACGTGGAAGTCTATTTGAGGGAATTATTATATATTCACCATATAGCATGTATGATGGGTTGAAATACTTGGTTTTTTTTCAGCAAAAATAAATGTATAGTTGCTCATTTTGTACATTATGTGATTCAATTTACAGTAAAACACGAAAAAAAAATTTAAGTACATTATATGCATTAGGTTTAGGTAAAACTATATTGTTTTTATAATTTAAAGCAGGCTATTTCAGGTTTTCGGTTGTGGTTAGACTAGGATAATTAAATGACTTTACTACACGCTCATGCTTGTGCATACTTTTCCACACTGAACACAAAATATACGTTTGCTGCAATCTACACTCAATGGTCAAAACAACCATTAAACTGACGCACGGTACTGAAAATTTTAAAACAGGGGTCATAAACCCACGGCAGGCTGCTTCATTTACAAATGAAAGAGTCAGAAACTCACAATCTCCTCTTTCGTTTCATTCATTATTTATTTATTTATTTATTTATTTATTTACAAATTAATGCTACGAATATCGCTCTGATTTGGAGATGTATTTTTTTTATTTTATTTTACAAGGAATCACTTTCAAACAAGCCATATTTAAATTAAGACTGTATATGGTATTTTAGTCATTTTCACTATCCTGACACGCTGAACTAATGTAAGAGTTCTGCAGTAAAATAAATAAATAAATAAATAATTTTTTAAAAATTTGTTCATCCATCAACCTGCACCAGATCCTCAACAACATCCAGTGACTCTGACTCAGTGGAACAACAGACATCAAGAAAACAAACATACTTTACTGAATATGGATTTACATGTATGACATTAATGTTACATACGTGTGCATATGAATGTGTTATGAAAACCATATTTAGGTATCCTTCAAATATATAATGCCAGTGGATTGGCTATATTAAATTTCCCCTTAGGTGTGAATGTGTATGTGTGCATGGTGTCCTGTGATGGACTGCGGTGGGAATCCACGGTGACCTTCACTGAAGATGAATGAATGAATGAGCCAAAAGGGATGTAAACTTTTGCACTCAACTGTGTACAATGTATTATCCACTCACAGACCAATCTCAGCGGATTCCACCACATATACTGTATAATGAAAGCAGCACACCAGTGGTTTAGTTGTTATGACCTGGATCACACTTCACATGGCGAGCTGTCAGCAGGAACTTTGCTGAGTTTATCATCACGGCTGCCTAATAAAGTGACCCAGTAAGAGAGCTGCACACCTTAGCTGCTGTCAACCAGTCCTTTCACTGCCCGTGAACCTGCAGAAACACCTCCACTCACACGCTGTCAGAGAGCTGCTATGAGCTGAGGTCATGTTGCAGGACAGTTTAAAATAGAGCTTTTGTCATTTCTGTTTTTTAACATTGCATACAGCAAAGATTATTCAACAGAATAATCAATTTCTTGTGTTTTAGTGACAAAAAATGTTTAGGTCATCTTATAGGCTACTGTATCTATTTTATTTTAATTGCATTAGTTCCAGTAAGATGAACATTACAGCACTACAACAGCCAGAACTGGCAGGAGCAGCCTGGTATAAATATGAATGTATAGACTGGTATAAATTTAAAAGGCAGCCTAAATAATTCAACATTATTTTAGGTCTGAATGATGAGCTCATTTGGAAATAAAATGAAATCTGCTTATTTAATTTGTTTTATGAGGTATAAGTTCTGAGGTCATTACTTCACTGAGAGCTTTACTGCAATGTTTATGAGCACGCAATATTTTTTTTCAAACGGTAAAAATTGATTTTCTTCTCCATTTTCCTTCTCCTAATATAGCACATTACCAAATATTATGACTTTGTGCTACTGCATGGCAATACTAATCATTTTGCAGGGCAAAAGCATAAAGCATGCTCAATCTGGACCTGTATATTTTGAACTGATGGTACATAATCTTCAGACTGTTTTTTTTCTGATGAGAGAAGTCAGAATGATTGATTTGTAGAAAATAGAATGAAATATTTGTATCCTCCTTGGTTTCTGTTTTTTTTTTTTTTTTAAAGTGTCGAGTTTATCCACAACAAAGAATTCCATGTTTATTTAATAATGTATTGCTAGTAAAACCAAGCAAATTACCAAAGCTTACTTTTTCAAATTAGATGGCGTTCATGCCTTATAGGGAGGCAAAGGTGATGCCTCATTCTCAGCATATTGAAAGATTTTACTTTAAATAAATAAAGATCTGCAGCTTCTCTGTAAAGCAAGATTTGATGATTGGACCATTAGTCATTGTTTGAGACTTTCTCAAACTTAAAGTATGTCTTTCCTGTATTGGAACTTGGAAATGAGTGTTACTGTAGAAAGTGTGTCCTCATTACTGTAATCTGTATAAAAAAAAGAAAAAAAAGATGAATGAGCCATCTTACATATGCACTTGTACTGCAATGCTGTGTATAACTATTAGAAAGTGTGCAGAGAAGATACAGAATGCATGGGGAAATAATTCTGTATCAGATTTCTGGGGCTGGGTGTCATGTAATGGAGGCTGAGACAGAAGCAAGTGCAGGTAAGGCAGTTTAATAAGAAGACAAAACCACAGGGTTAGGCAGAAACCAACAACCATAGACAGGCAAGGGTCAAATGATAATGCAAACAATCCAAACTAGACAAGGCAGAGAATCAAAGTTGACAGAATAACAAACACAAAAAACAGAGCAATGACACACGGTAACAGCTTGGTAAACAACAGAGACAAGTCAGCTGAGAGTAATACTTCACAATGGCTATGTGTGTGAGAGTCTCTTAAGTAGTGTGGTGTGATTGAGAACAGGTGTCTGTGATTAGTCCTCAGGAGAAGGTAACCTGTCTGTGTGTTCCATAGGGTGTTGTTGCCAGTCATGTTTGTAGTTTGTGGTGCATTCTGGGAAATGGAGTTGCTGGTCTGCCATGACATGACGCCAGGATGCGCATGAATCATTTGAAAGTCTATCTATGGGACAGCTGGTAAAATAGAACTTTTAGCTAGCTCTAGCATAATAATAATAATAATAATAATAATAATAAAAATAAATAATAATAATAATAATAATAATAATAATAATAATAATACAGGATATAAACTTCCCAGCTTCATTAAATCTGTATACAGTATACAAGTAAATGGTTTGAAGTGGTATAACTATTTCATATTTCACTCAACCACTTAAGATGTGGATGCAAATTTATTAGCACAGCCACTAAAATTGCAAGCATTAAATCATTGTTATTGACCGTGCCTTTTGAGTTATTGCAGAAGTTATTAATTGTATCTGTAGAAGAGGTGCAAACAACTCCACACTGAAAAAAAAGAGTCCTTCATTTTTATTTTAGACCTTCAAAGTAACACATACATACTAAAGATACAAATTCTGTAAGTTTGAGGAAACTACCCCAGCCAGTGTATTCATAGCTATTCATGTGGATGTTACTTTGACATATACTACCTACCTAAACATTGTTGCAGATCAAAGTACACCCCTTCATGGCAACAGTATTCTATAATGGCAGTGGCCTCATTCAGCAGGATAATGTGCCCTGGCACACTGCAAAAACTGTTCAGGAATGGTTTGAGAAACATGACAAAGAGTTCAAGGTGTTGACTTGGCCTCCAAATTCCCCAGATCTCAATCAAGCTTCCACATCACTTTCTTCTCAAAATGGGTCTTTGTATAGTGAGATCTTCTGGAGTCCTTAGTGTCCATTTTATTTCCATTCAGTTGATTCATGTTGAAGAATGCAATCCACATAGAGAGCTGAGAAACTGAAGATTAAAGGCTTTCCTCAAAGGTCCTACAGTGGTTATCTGGAATACTGGGTTTTTGAACTGAAAATCTTCATGTTACCAGAAAAAAAACAGTTTGCTTTAAATTAAGAAAGTTCAAACAATCCAAAAAAAGCACGAGCTGTTAAATTTGTTGACCCTGTCATGCTAGCGGATGTGCCCTCTTGTTCCCAGGAACACAGTGGGGAACTGATTAGCATTGTGTTTGGCAGTAATTTTGGCTCGTGTCAACTCCAGTGTCACACTCATCTTTTACAAAGTGAAGTTCTTGGATGTTGGAGGAACTTCATGTCTTACAAATCGATCCTTAAATCCTGAGCATATGAAGTTGTGATGACGGTCTATTAAAATTCACATGAAGATCCGTTAACATGTGCATCAACAAACAATATTTATGATGATTTTAGTGTAAAGGTTTATTATACTTTGTTTTTTCATGGTAGTTCCTCTCATTGTTTGGATAGAGACAACTTCTAGAGGTTCCAAAAGTGCCTCTCCAGTTCATTACCCCTTACTAAGCATTTAAACTATTTAAACTATTAAATAAATAGTTTAAAGCATAACCAGACCTATGCATTTCCTTGTAATACGTCATTTACATAAACATATCAATTCTTTTTTTACAGACTTGATAGGAGAGTGTTATACTAAATGCAGGCTTTCTGTCACTTGAGAGTAGCTTAAATGAGCTTGATGTTTTTGGACGTATGAAATTATAAATGGCAATAAAATGGCAGTAAAAGTCCTAAAAGACTCGTTAAGTTTAGGGTTGGTCATATGAAATTTAATAAAATCCAACATCATCATCATTGAGATTCATAAAAATGTTTTATGAGTTCAGGTTTGTACTCATACAGTAAATTGAAAGCACATCCTATGAGTAACTTTCTGTCCAGGTTTAAAATGAGATTACAGAAGCTTACTCTAGAAGTAAAGTGTTGTAAAGAAAGGCCAAGCTTACTTATGGAGGTATTCTTCATAATAGACTGGTGCTTTGAAACCTGGTATGCAAAGTGAAAATCAATTTTACATACAGCCAATGCTACATATGAACCTTTACACTATCAGCTCAGTGGTTAAGGTGTTGGGTTACTGTTTGGAAGGGCCAGAGTTCAAATCCCACCATCATCACTTCTTTCTCATTTGTATGATGATTTAGACAAAAAAAAAATGACAACCAAGCATCAGATATGTTTAAACTGCCACATTTGTGCACAATACAGGTTTAGATTTGCTCATATTACAACATAATAACTAAGAAAATTGATGTCCAAAATCTAGAAAATGGTGAAATTACTACTTTGCACATACAAAGTATGGAATAAAACACTTGGGGCGTGCTGTTATTCGAAAATAACCAATGACAAGGTGGTGTACTGTGTTCTAATGCAAAGCAGAGATACTGTTACCACCACAAGGTTGATTATTTTCAAATAAGGCACGTCCCTAAGTGTTTTATTCCTCTTACACCATCACAAATGACCAATAATTACAATTTGTATTGTTATTATTTATTATTGAAGGACACATCATGCTTTTTAACAATTTATAGTCATATTTAATGCTATAGCTGTTTTTTCCCCTCAAGTATGAAGTTAATAAGCAAAAAAAAACAAAAAAAAACAACAACAAAAAAAGCTTGCCATGTTACCAAAAAAAACACAAACAATAATCCATAACATGTAAAATCCTCTGAAGACTTTCTCATGGCAGAAAACTTCTGTCTGTTACAAAGTGCTGACACTTTAGACTCCTTCCTTAAATGTTAAATATACTTCCTTAAATGTTAAATATACATCTTCTTTGAGAAACGGTCACAATACCAACAATGATTGCTTTTTTTTTCTTTTTTTTTTAAAATAACAGCACATTTGTTAGTTAATAGTCTTAAATTACATTGAGGGTTTGCATACAAGTCTTTGTGAATTATAGTTGGTAATATATATATATATATATATATATATATATAAAACCATTTTTAAATATGAATATTTTCTTTTTGTATTATTAGAGATGCAGCTTGATTCTATTGAAATTCACATCTGATATATGTATTTTTTTTTTTCCTTAACGAAGAGCCAGTGCTAAGCAAAGAGCCCAAAACATCTGTGTGGACAATACCCACCCTGGCAGCCACCTTTTTGCCCTTCCACCATCTCATAGGTGGTGCAAAGCAAATGCCACCTACTAATGAAGTTTCTTTCCAGAAGCCATTCAATTATTGAACTTGTACATGGCACCTTATATACACATATTGGCTTGCACTCCAGTAAAATGCATCTTAATTACATCTACACTTTCACATCTCAATTTACTATAGCAAATTGCTGTCCATTAAAAAAGGTCAATCGTTCCATTTCAAGATGGGAATCCAGAGAGGTGAATACAAAATGCTGAACTTCTTTATTCAGAAACAAACACAAGGATTAAAACCACTACGAACCAGGACACCGACACCTGACTAGATACAATGTAACTAAGGCGGAAACTCAGGGAACTTAAATAGGAGCACTAATCAATCAGGAGAATGAAACACACATGGGAATAGTTAAAACACGAAATGGTGGAAGACAACAGAAGAACTTGTTCTGCATGACAGTCAGGATGCCCTCTAGTGGCCAAAGATGGAATTGGCCCTGGGGGCCATGACATTGTTACCATTTTTATTGCTATTATTGTAGTTACGTTACCATTTTTGCTGTTGCTTTTGTTTTGGTTCCTGTAAAATTTTTAGAATTTATGTGTTATTTATTCTTGATTGTTGTTTATTGAATGTTGCTGTTGTTCAGTGCATGGCTGTTCCTTGGAAACTCTTGTTAGTGTTTTTGTTTTGTTTTTTTTTTTTGTTTTTTTTTTGTTTTTTTTGTTTTTTGTTTTTTGCTTTGTTTTGTTTTGTTCTGTTCCTGTATGTAAATCACACTGGCTGTTGTGAATGAGAATCTGATTCTGATTTTTTATTTTTTTTTTAAACTGATTTGAAAACTCATATTATTTGAATTTGGACTCAATGCTTCTGATTTGTCCTACAACCGATTGTAACTTTGTTAAAAACTGTAGTGATTTAATATTGATCCAGTAGAATAAAATAATCCCATATATATATATATATATATATATATATATATATATATATATAAAGCTATTGCAGACAAATTAAAATATAAACATTTTTGTACACTGATTTGGACAGTATGTCATCTTAACAGCCTAATGAATGAGCATAATGAAACAATTATGAGAATGTTTAAAAACACATTAAACAATCTTTTTTTTTTTTTTTCCATTTGCTAACCAGAAGGTAATTTTATCTTCAACTATCATGCATTTTATTGCTTTTCCCCCTATTTGTTTTTCATGATAATAAGATATATGCTTTCATCAAGTGGTATAAACTGAGGCAGTGAATGTTTATTTTTTTTTGGTTCAGTACTCTTATAAAGACACCAAATACGACTGGTGTTATTTCTAATTCTATTTCAGGAGTTTGATGTTGGCTGTAAAATGTTTCATTTTGCCTACTGGCCATTACTTCAGAACCATTTACTGAAGTCATTTAAAGTTATCCTCAAAACGTCCTTCATAATATATACACATGGAGAGAAAGTTTTTACACAGTCTGTGTTTGACATAAGCATAGAGTACAGTTGCCAATATATGAGGCTGATGTTATGAGTGTTATAATTGCTTTAAAATGTTATGTGAAATAACTAATTGAATACCCATTGTAGTCAAGGTCAAATGTGTACATTGTTCTTGGTTTCATAGTGAAAAAACCCCCACAAAAGAACATACTGTACCTTTATTTTACAATAAATAGAATTCCAAAACATTTTTTTTTTTAATGTGATTGCAATATGACAAGAAGACGCACAGCGCATGATCTGACGTATGTGAGAAATATAACATGCAATCTAAGAGAATTTCTCCTCAGAGATTCATCTGTCATACTTTATACGAAAATAGCATTCCTTAGCAACACTTTAATTAAAGGTAGTGTTCATAGGGCTGCATGAGCCCTTCTTGACAACTGGCACAGGCCTATATAACACCTGGGTCAAGTGACAGATTTTGCTTGCCACAAGATCTCTAAGTTATAACACTTTGCGTCTGGTTTGTTGTTTTGATAGTTAATTGACAGTGCATATTTAGGTCTTCCAGGAAGAGGTGTATTTATATTAAGGTCATGTGACATGGCACACAGATGACGTCCACTCTGCTAATTATGTAACTTGTGACGGTAACTAATTTTATGGGGTTTCACAGCAGTGGGGGTGAATCCTTTTGCAATCATAACATTTATGTTTTTATTTCTAATTAATTTTGCAATATACAGTGGTGCTTGAAAGTTTGTGAACCCTTTAGAGTTTTCTAAATTTCTGCATAAATACGACCTAAAACATCATCAGATTTTCACAAATTAGATGAACAAAACACAATTAAAGAAACGAGACAAAAATATTATACTTGGTCATTTATTTATTGAGGAAAATGATCCAATAATACGTATCTGTGAGTGGCATGAGTATGTGAACCTTTGCTTTCAGTATCTGATGTGATGCCTTTGTGCAGGAATAACTGCATCTAAACGTTTGCAGTAACTGTTGATCAGTCCTGCACATCAGCTTGGAGGAATTTTAGCCGTTCCTCAGTACAGAACAGCTTCAACTCTGGGATGATGGTGGGTTTCCTCACATGAACTGGTTACTTCAGGTCCTTCCACAACATGTCTATTGAATTAAGGTCAGGACTTTGACTTGGTCAATCCAAAACATTAACTTTATTCTTCTTTAACTATTCTTTGGTAGAATGACGTGTTTAGGGTCATTGTCTTGCTGCATGACCAACTTTCCCTTGAGATTCAGCTCATGAACAGATGTCCTGACATTTTCCTTTAGAATTCACTGGTATAATTCAAATTCATTGTTCCATCAATGATGGCAAACTTTTAGATGCAGCAGAACAGGCCTTCAGATGCAGCAAAACAGGCCCAAACCATGATACTACCACCATCTTGTTTCACAGATGGGATAAGGTTCGTATGCTAGAATGCAGTGTTTTTCTTTCTCCAAACATAACGTTTTTAAGCCGAAAAGTCAATTTTTTGTATCATTCATCCACAAAACATTTTCCATTAGCCTTCTGGCTTGTCCATGCGATCTATAATGAACTGCAGATGGGCAGCAGTGTCCTTTTTTGAGAGCAGGGGTTTTCAATTTCAATTCTGTGTTATAGCATTTATTTTTATGGAATCCTATCTGTCAGACAGAGAGGCATTGTGGAGGGGAGGGATTTCGGAAACTCAACAACCCACAATTGGGGTTCCCCAGGGATCAGTTCTGGGTCCACTGCTCTTTTCTATTTATACTACATCTCTGGGGCCTGCGGCTGAGTCTCATGGCTTCTCATATCACTGCTATGCTGATGACACCCAGCTCTATTTGTCCTTCCAGCATGATGATCCTTCCATCTCAGCACACATCTCCGCTTGCCTGTCTGACATCTCTAACCGGATGAGGGAACACCAGCTTAAGCTCATCTTGGCAAAAACTGAGCTTTTTGTCATCCTGGTCTGCCCCTCAATCAACCACAACCTCACTGTACAGCTTGGCTCAACCACCCTCAAGCCATCCAGGACAGCCAGAAACCTTGTGGTGATTTTTGATGACAACTTGACCTTTACAGACCACATTTCAACAACTGCACAACCCTGTTGGTTCATTCTGTAAAACATCAAGAAAATTAGACCATATTTCACTGAACAGGCTACACAGATACTAGTCCAGGCTCTACTTATCTCAAAACTGGACTATTACAACACACTACTCTCGGGCCTCCCAGCCAGCTCCATCAAAACCATTCAGATGATTCAGAATGCAGCAGCACGTCTTGTCTTCAACCGGCCCAAAAGTACACATGTCACACCCCTCTTCATCTCCATCCACTGGCTTCCTGTAGCTGCCTGGATCAAATTCAAGGCCTTGATGCTCATGTACAAGACGTTGTATGGAACAGCACCCCCTACCTCAACACTCTCCATGAGGTTTATGTTCCCTCATGCAACCTGTGATCAGTTAACGACCGATGCCTAGTAGTGCCTATTCAGCAAGGCACGAGGTCCCTTTCCAGAATCTTCAAACTGACTGTCCATCATTGGTGAAATGAATTTCCAACCTCAATCCTGACAGGAGAATCTGTCACTATCTTCAAAAAATGGCTAAAGACCCACCTCTTCCATGAACACCTAACTAAACCCTAACTTGCCCCTTCCCCTTTTATATATTTAAAAAAAAAAACATGCTGCACTTACACTGGCACTTACACCTTTACTCCATGCACTTTGCTTCTCTAGAACTCAGTTAAAAAGCTTGTATGGTAGCACTACTCCGCTTGATATATCACTTTGTTTGTATTTCCTCATTTGTAAGTCGCTTTGGATAAAAGCATCTCCTAAATGAATAAATGTAAATGTAATGTAAGTACTACACTGAATACAATACAAAAAAAAAGGAGAAAAAAACATTAGAGACCAGACACTTCTCTGACATCTCCTTTGCTTTCTAGCTGATCATCTTGCAGTCTAGGATACATTATAGAGATATTGAGGAGATTGCTTTAAAGATTTTTGCCTCCTATGAGGAGCTACAGTGGGAGAGAAGAGAAAGGGAGAAAGATGGCAAAAGGAATAGATGCTCACTAAAGTCAGGGACTGAACTGCAACTGTTTTTGTTCTGCTTCACAAAGACCGTCACACTCCAGAGAATGATGTGAATACAGGCTTAGTGGCACTCAGCCAAGCGTCCATCACTTAAAACACTTCTGCTCAAGGTCCTTTTCTTGCTCTCCTATAGGACAAATGCAGCATATGAAATAGGATTTATAAATTCTTTAAATTGGATATTGCTACCAACCAGACAGTAGCTATGTGCACCAAAAATGAAAGCAAAAATAGTTTATGAGTGTCTTTTGACATTAAAACAAGTGGTTCCACTGCTATATTTTTTATTGGTCAACTAGCAATTCAAAAACATAGTCTACAGCAATGAATAGATAGATAGATCATTTATTTGTCCTCAAAGAGGAAATTTGTTTCCACCGTGGGTGCGTAGAAAAACATAAACACAACAACATCATACATATAAACCATCATAAACAATCACAGGCATAGAGGGAAGGGAACACAATGAAAACATCAGGATCATACAACAAATGCCCGAGCATAAGATGGCATCACAATGGCTGATTACCTATGGGATTAATGCTTGTATAGCCATAGGAACAAAACTCCTACCATAGCCAGCCTTTCTGCACATGGATACCTGCGGCCAGAAGTAATGGGGTTGAAATATTGAAAAAGTGGGTGGTCTGGATTGTTTAAAATTTTATGTGCCTTCCAGAGCGTATATGAAATTAAACAGTCTGATAAATTAGGGGTGGGAATACCAATAATTTTTCTGACTAAATTAGTTATCTTCAAGACTTTGTTCTTATTGGTAACTGTTAGCATATGGAAAAAACAAATCTCACCATACATAAGCAGTAGTTTCATTCACTATTGTTTTAAATAAATGATTTATAAATAAATAATAGATAATAATAGATAATAGATAATAGATAATTTATAGATAAATAAAAGAGCATGGAAGCTCTTTATAGCTGAATGATGGGTGGAGGATGTGGTGTCTACAGCAGTCTGGAGTTTTTAATGCCATGTTTAACTCTGACCTCAATATCATCCAAAAACGAGTCTAGGTTGGTTTGAGCTGGCATGGACCACTGATCTGACTCTAAACTAGCTGAATAGGATTGGATAGTGATGTGCAATCCGTGGCTCCATAAATACTGTTTTACACCGTGATAGTCACAAAGGAATTCACAGTGCAAGGGTTTTATTTACATTTTATTTAGCTTTAAAGTACAACAAAAATAACTGTAGGAGGAATTCGGAATGGAAATCAACTTATTGGACATTTTCGATTAGTATAAACAAATGAATTAGTTTGTTTATTTGTTGCTGTTGGGTTTCTGTGTGTAAAGTATTGTGACTCTGGGCAAACAATTCACACCTCTCCACAATAACACTGGTATAGAGATAAAACAGACAGCACAACTAAAGTTTTCTGATAGCAAAACACTGTATACAACTGGCACAATAAAATTATAACATTTAAACTTAGTAGGCTAGGTATAAAAACAAATACTTACTTAATTTGATATCACAGATTAGTACATTTAGCCTGTTTTCTTTACTATCTATCTCACTGTTTTTATTCTACTCAACATCCTAAGAGCAGCAACCACTGAATGTATCAGATAACTAATCTATGAAACCCCTAATCAATACTAGAGAAAACAAAACACCTATCCCCGGATTATTTCAAAATCAGTCTCCATTCCCAGGAATAGGGTACACGTTTGATTGACAGCTCTGTGTTCCTTGCTGTCTTTTTGAGTAAATGTACATACAAGCAGTGTAGAGACATTCAGTATGATTGTGTTATTCAGAGAGAATTACACATTGCTTAGTCCTGCTCAGGCATTTCATGCCATCTGCTCAGATATATCACGTGTAAGATAAACGTGCTGAAATAAAAAGTCATAAATAAAAAGTCAGAAATAAATCTCCAAATACGTCACTTACCAAGGGAAAGACTTATGGTATATACCACTAAGGTTGTAGTGTTTTGGGGGTTGTTTTTAAACAAAGCTTTCCTCTCAGGGTAAAGAAGCTGCCATGTAGGCCTACTGATGTAGATAAGCTGCACTTAATAAACTGGTGTCTGTTTACCACTGTTACAGTGTTATCATAATTTTAAATAAAAAATGTAGACTTAGCAGACTTTTCATTTGGTCATGTCAATTTGCACAGCTTAAATTTATTTAAATGATTACGTTTTGTACTTTTTCTCACAACTTTCTTACAACTCCTATGAAATTCACTAAAATCAAGCCTCACTGAATGAAATTCCCATGCCATCATAATAATTGGTGACATGCTTCATGTGTTGTTTATTTGCTAGTTTCTCACCTATGATAAAAATAGCTACAGTATTTGAGCCATTCTGATTTCTTCTGTTTTTGTGTCTCATACTGAATTGTTTCAGAAATGAAAACAAAATCTAACATAAAATAAAAGGCAACCTGAGTAAATACAAAAGACAAAAGTTTTTAAATGATAATGTTATTTATTATTGAAGCAAAAAAGTCATCCAATACCAACTGGGCCTGTGTGAAAATGTATTTGCCCCCTTAGTTACTAATTCCATAAATCTATGAAACTGCATTCATAATAGGGTTCAGCTGGACTCGAAACACCCAGGCCTGATTACTGCAAACCCTGTTCAATCAAATCAACACTTAAATGTTTTCAGCAGCATGAAGTTGTTTAAAAGATCTTAACAAGTAACACACTATGCCAAAGTTGAAAGAAATTCCAGAACTTATGAGGATGAACGTGATTGAAATCAGTCTGGGAAGGGTTATAAAGCTATTTCAAAGGCTCTGTGACTCCAAACAACCACAGTGAGAGCCTTTATCTCCAAATGGAAAAACTCGGCACAGTAGTGAACCTTCCCAGAAGTGCCGGACCTTCTTCCAAGAGCTCAGAAACTACTCATCCAGTGAGTCACAAAAGAGTCAAGGACAACATTAAGGAATTACAGGCCTCTCTTGCATCAATAAAGGTCACTGTTCATGACTCCACTATCAGAAAGACACTGGGCAAAAAATGGCATCCATGGAAGAGAGGCGAGGTGAAAACCACTGCTAACCCAGAAGAACATTAAGGCTTGTCTGAATTTTGCCAAAACTCACCTTGATGATCCTCAAACCTTTTGGGAGAATATCCTGTGGACTGATGAGTTGAAAGTGGAACTGTTTGGAAGACAGGAGTCCCGTTACATCTGGCATAAACCAAACACAGAATTCCACAAAAACAACATCATACCTACGGTCAAGCATGGTGGTGGAAGTGTGATGGTGTGGGGATGCTTTGCTGCTTCAGGGCCTGGTCAACTTCCAATAATTGAGGGAAACATGAATTCTGCTCTCAACCAGAAAATCCTAAAGGAGAATGTCCGGTCTTCAGTCCGTAAAAAACTCAAGCACAACTGGATTATGCGGCAAGACAATGATCCAAAGCATATGAGTAAGTCCTAGTCCTAGACGTAAGTGAAAGACTGATCTCCAGTTATTAGAAGCATTTGGTTGCAATTGTTGCTGCTAAAGGTGGCACAACCAGATTGTAAGTTTAAGGGGGCAATTAGGTTTTTCACGTTGGTTATAGGTATTGGATTTATTTATATTTTTTCTTCAATAAATCAGGGTGGGGCAAATACTTTTTCACAGCACTGTAGGTTTTTTTAAATAGCGCTAATGCTTGTACTAAAGAGATAAGGCTGGCAAAAAATTAGCATCGCTACCTTGTTATATAGCTAAGTAGAACTATTTTGTAAGGTACATATGTAATTTTGATTTTAGAGGTCATTTTGCACCAAAAATACTTCAGGATCAAAACTTCATGATCTGCCAACAAAATCTAAAGGTGTTGCAAATACAAATAATTAGAATTAAATCAACATTAATGCTAATTTTCCTGAGGTGTCTTTTGGGTTATATAAAAAACACATGCATTTTGTAGTGTTACAACCTGGAACTAAAATGCACTTCATTTAGATTATATGTCATGAAGCCACACAAAATAGCACATAAAATTCTGAGGATACTGGATTGCCTCCTCCACGCAGCGTCGTTGTTGTTCTATATTCTGTCCATTTTTTCGTAATGGAGCTAATGGTAATTTTGGGATTTATTTTATAGCCAATCCATGAGTGATACTTTCCCAGAACCTTTTTGCTGACATTCTTTTGATAGCTACTTGGTCTTCGTGATGATGTTTGTGTAGGTATGGTCTCTAACAAACTCTGCAGTTTCTCCAGGTACAGGCATATTAATATTGAGATCACATTACACACAGGTCGGCTCCATTCAACTAATTAGTTGACTTCTGATAGCGAGTTGGTTGCACCAGAACTAATTTAGGTGTTTCAAATCAGTGGGAGTGAATATTTATTCAATCATAAATATTTATGCAAATTTGACACCTTTTTGGTCAATAATTTTGCTAACTACATTAATTTTCCCCATGAGATGTTTTGTGTATCGATTCATGACATAAAATCCCAATTAGGTGCATTTTAGTTCCAGATCGTAACACTACAAAATATGGAAAAGTTCAATAGGGGTGAATACTTCTGCAAGACACTGTATTTGTTAATGCATGTGTTCATTTTAATTCAAATATCGGATATTTAAGATCCATCCATCCATCCATCTTCTACCGCTTACTCCTTCTGTTTAAGAGAAACAGACAAACCCCCCTCCCCTCACTACCCCACCCTCCCAAGTGAGTGCCAGTTAATGTTGTGTTTTGCCCTGTCCCATTGTTTGGTCAGAAAATCAAAGCCGTCTAGGCAGAACAGAAGTGCATTCACATCTGTGTGATCTTCAAAAGCTGTGAGGATGCTCACTTCAAAGCACACGGCAAGACAGCACTCCTTTCTATTAACACAGCACAAACAGACTTAATATAAGCTGATGATAAGTTGTTTATTTTTATTGTACTGCATATTAATTTTCTTAATTCTTATTGTTCACTTACAATACTGTGATATATTGTAACCCTAACCCTAAAAACAAAGACCTAATTGATCTTCATAATTCTTTCATTTTCATGTTAATTAAAATAAGCCTGATGTTATAAAACAGATAGTTCTGGTTGTAAAATCTGATTGGCTGTGCCGCATCCACAGCTGTGACAGCATGATCATAATTTTCTAACAGATGAGTGGGGTTTTTTTTTGACATGCTGCTTTGCACAGGTAATAACACCCTTACCTGTGATATACTCAATGTAACCTTCCTTCTCATGGCTTATTGCTTTATTTCATGTAATCGTAATGTCCATAAATTGTAAATGGTTTATTTACCATTATTGTGTTCATTATTTTGCAGTGTGGTTATACATTACACTGACAATGACCACAAGCAACGCATTATTGTTACATTATGCATTACCTCAAAGAAATATAATTTGTCTTAACAGATTTCCAATCTCATATTTAATAATGTATTTACGTAATATGCATATGTGAAAAAATCACAGTAATAATTGAAATAAAAAAAAATAATTTTCATCAAATTTGTCAGAAATCTCTTTCTTTGCCAAAAAGAACTAAGAAAATGAAGACAGTCTCTTCTGTGGAAAGTGTCATTTATTTCTTTAGAGTGTTTCTAATTCATTCAAAATAACAGAAAGAGAACTGATTAATTAAATGTCAGTTTCAGGTACATTGTCTATTGTCCTTGACCTGTTTCTATTGACAATTGTTGTATTTGCAGCCCCACTGTGGATATACCTTCTGGCAAATATCTACAAAAATACAATTATAGGTTTCACCTGCATTGTACTAGTTTAGAAGTGATGTCTCCATCTAAGGGCACAGGTGGAGCCAAACCATATAAAATTAAGGCTCTGGGTTACTGATTAGAAGTTCAGGAGTTCAAGCCCCAGCACTGCCAAGCTGTCTCAAGCCTTGCACGAGTTCTGTTCAGTTCTGTTTCATGTATCATGGCTGACCCTGTGCACTGACCACAGATACCTAAGAAGCTGGGATATGTGAAGAAAGAATTTCACTGTAGTGTATTGTAAATGTGACAAAATTATAGATAGCAAGAAATAATAATATAATAATTTAGGAAACACAGCTGAGCAACATGCTGATCATCTGCTTCAGGAAAGCAGCAAGATGCACCAGAGTTAAGGAATTTAGAGGTTTACACACGTAAGCAAGACTTTGGATATTTGGCTATTTGACTTTAATATCTACAAGT
The DNA here is from genome assembly GCF_023375685.1 of Ictalurus furcatus. Classification (NCBI taxonomy): domain Eukaryota; kingdom Metazoa; phylum Chordata; class Actinopteri; order Siluriformes; family Ictaluridae; genus Ictalurus; species Ictalurus furcatus. The sequence goes on along the minus strand of NC_071268.1, from coordinate 7,304,528 downwards.
TATGAAACCTTGTACTAATTTCTCAGCAGTATGTTGTCATGACAGACAGAGAGGTACAAGTCCAGGGCAAACATTATTAACAGATAACAGTAGGAGGACTAGGCGAGCAAATGGTCAAGCCATGAGCAAACAAACATTAACTAGGCTAATCCAAATCCAGTGAGGCTGGTGACTGGTCATGTGACGGAGCATGGGGTCCATCAGCTGACATAGAGGGTGACTGGGAATCATGGGTAATGGAGTTTGACTGTTTGGAAGTACTACAAGAAAAGGATAATGATGCCAACATGTCATGTAATTTTGGCTGTGTTTCTTATATGATCACATGGAGTTTAATACACTTACCATAGCATCATTATCGCTTAGTACACAACATCATATTTCTGTTTTATCTCAATTTAGAAACTTTACACTCATTCAAATTTTCATCAAAAGTCTTTACCACAGTCTTTTATTTTGTGTGGTTGTGCTGCTGAAGCTGATTGCAAACTGCCATGTATACTTGTGTATCATAAACACAGAAGTGTAATCCAATATTTCCTATGCAAATTATGTCCAAGATGCTGGATATAAAGATAGAACTATAGCGGGGATTAAAAATGGAGTCTTTTTGGACACCATATTGCACTATTGCAAACAATGAAGAATCTTCTTTACTGCTAAGACACTGGTGACAGTCAGTCAAGTTAGATCTAAACCAAACTTTAGCCTGCGCATCATTCATTCTTGCCTGGGTGACGCAGGCCCGAAGAGGATATTACATCTTTTAATAGCAGAAGCTTCCAGAGGAATGTTTCTGTAATGAATAAATACCTCAAGTGTTCCATTTCCTCTTTTTAATTCACAGAAATGTCCCCTTAGCCCATGCATCCATTGGTTCTCATTTCCAGCATCATCTATTAAAAAAGTCTCATTTCTGTTTGCCAACCAGATCAGATCATCTAATCAGTAACCTTATTCCTTATTCCCAGCTGCCCCATCAAGTAATTTCTGAGTGAAAGCAAACAGCTGAGGAAATGCAGTCTTGAATGTATGTACCCAATTTCTCTTTTGAGAGTTAGTGTTTTTCCCCTCCTGGAGAACAGTTCAAGTCAATATCCACTATTTCTGAATTATGCACCATGCATTCCCCTAAGGGTGTGAATGCAACCATGAAGGGAATTAAGGATCGACCAAAAAAAGAGGCGTTTGTTGTATTTATTTCAGCAATAACAATGCATGAAAGGGTGTTGCAGTCCCTGAAGGTGGACATTATTTGATTAAATTGAAAAGTATGTGGCTCTACTAGCTCTACAAGAGAGAAAGAATTATTTCAGCTTATTATCAGCTTTGTAGTGCTACCCAGTGGACACAATGTGAGCTAGCAGCATATAATTGAGGTGACAATAATTTCAAAAAGCTAAGTATATCCAAACCCAGTGTAGCACCAGATTAAATAGTTTTCAGTTCCCTTGGTAGATCAGAACTGACAAACACTGCTTTATGCGCCTCAGAGCTATTTCAGACTTTTATAGTCTTAGAAATGTATGCGATATGTGGAGATAACCCCTTAACTAACTATGGGTAATGTGTGTAATATTTCTCAAGGCTACCTAATGATATTTGGAGGGGTATATAGTGGAATAAAGACTTTTTCTCTAGTCAAACATATCTAAATCATTTTAGGAAGGATCTGATCATTGATGGTTAAAATTAAATCAGGCTAGTAGCCTACACATTTAGTAAAACATGGAAAATCATTCAACTTGGAACACTACATGGAAAATAACATTGTTTTGTGCAATAATTGCACTATATTTATTTCCATAAAAGGCAAACAAAGTCATCATTACAAAACCCTGTATAAGCACTCCAAATGTCAAATGAATTGTGTTTAATCACATTTTACTGGTTACCAGCTGTTATGCTGAGAAACGGGATTAACCAATCAGGATCCCATTGCCGTTTGAAAGACAGCTATACTCTGAGCTCAGAGATATAGGTGACTGTAAAGTACTGGAGATTTACTGCAGGTGGAGTAAAAGTAAGGTAGATCTGGTTTTATATGATGAAGTGTCTTTTACGTAGTGACTATTACTAGTATCTTTCTTTAATCATTTTCAGTGGAACTGTCATAAAGGTACAGTTTTTATGGCAACATTTTTTGCCATCACTGCTCCTAATGCTGTTTGGCATCAACCCAAAATGTACGAGCATGTCACACTTCTCAGTATAATAGTAGATTATGCAGTGATTTTATTTAGTATATTTACTCATTCCTCCCTGGAATGAATGTCTTGCCATACCACTGGATACATAGCATCGGATTTGGTCAAATTTGCAACAAATTCAACTTGATGAATTTGGCATGTTTTGAGTGATTAAAGCTATGAATATACTAGATATAGTATATAAACGAGATATAAAGTACAGTTAAGTCTTCCTGAATGTTTTGTGAGACCAAGTTGAGTGTACTGATTTCTAATAGGGAGATGAGTTGACCCAAAGAGACTTACCCTCATTTTTACAAATCCCTGAGCTTGAAACCCACTGTGCATAAGACAGCAATTGAAATGATGAACTGTAATTGGTCTGACCTAACTTATTAAAATAGGCTTTATGCAAGGGTAGACATGGGATAAAAGACTGGAAAGAAACTCTTTAAAACATACTTAGAACTGGGGCATCATTTTCTATGGAACAAGACATCAAACCTTATCTTTTTGATTAATGAAGTTCCCAGAAAACAAACAATCATGGGTGAAGGTTAAGTTTTGGTACTTAAGAGTCATTTAGGGCAATGGAAATGAGCTGGAAGTGGATTAAGTCTAAGATGAGAACCTGGGCCAAAAATGGCACCATGCTTTTAGACAGAGGTGAAGTTGCGGCTATGTTCTGCCAGCCAAAATCTCATGACTTTATCAGCATTATTCCACATGGTATCCACAGATGAATATGGTAAGTGGTGCAACTCTGGGCTGTTACTACAGGACCTGGGGTAGAGTCATGGATAGACCATGTCTTAGTGATGGCTGGAGATAGTTATATAGTTATATAGTTAGGGTCAGGTGAGGTTTTTTCAACTGTGTTCCATACAGCAGGTGAGATTGCCAGGTTTCAGAAAAAATCTAGCCCAACATTATCTCAAAAACTACACAAAATACCTGAAACTTTCCCAAAAAATACAGGCATTGGAAAAGGGAGACATTTTCTTCTCTTCTAAGCCATTGTACAGCCACTGAAAGAAGGCAGAGTGGTGCAAATGCATTTCTGATATATGCACATTATCCACTCCATAATCACTCTTTCCCTCTCCCAATATTTGCAATATACCTTACAAAAGAAATGTCATCCCTGTCCTTAACTGCCCTTTCCGCTGAGCTTCCTCCACTGAAAATGTTCATAGCTCGAGCATGGGGCAGCATGAGCATGGGGCAGCACGTTTTCTACTGCAGTGGACCTCAGTTAGTGCTGATCCAGTCCCAATTTGTGACCACTAGGTGCAATAATAACTCTGTGTAGCGTGATTGTACTGTACAACTTCTAGAAAGGCAAGCAAATCAATGGAACATCGGTTTATATCTGCCAAATAGCAACATTTTTAAAATAGTTGGTGACACAGAAGAGGTAATTAATATTTCAACGGTATTTAATCGGAGTTGTCAATGAAGATTAACATTGGTTGCACGGTTCTGCTACACCTGCCCCTGTGGGTGAGCTGCCAGTACAGAAATGCAAAAGTCATATTTAATATTACATGTAGAACATTTTTATGTGTATGTGTGCATAAAATATAAAGTCCACAAATAAGCATATATGAATATATATATAACATATATGAAGTGTTTATATAAACAGTCCCTGAGTCATATATATGAATAGCCATTAGTAATGGTAGTACTCATGTATTAACATCTTGTTAACTTGTTTATTATTGTCATGACCTGAAATACAGTGCTGTGATAAAGTATTTGCTGATGTCTGATTTCTTTTGTTTTTGTGTGTATATATATATATATATATATATATATATATATATATATATATATATATATATCTCCATATATACTACATTGTTTCAGAAATTAAAACAAAATCTAAGATAAAACAAAGGCAACCTGAGTAAAGACAGTGATACAAAGCATACTATAGGTCCTAGAAGTAAGTGAAAGACTGAACTCCAGTTATCAGAAGCATTTGGTTGCAGTTATTGCTGCTAAAGGTGGCACAAACAGATTTTAAGTTTAAGGGGGAAATTAGTTTTCCACATGGGTGATAGGTGTTGGATAACTTTTTTTTTGCTTCAATGAAAAATAATAATAAAAACTGTATTTTGTGTTTACTCAGGTTGCCTTTGTTTCATGTTGTATTTCGTTTGAAGATCTAAAACTATTTTAGATGAGATAAACACAAAAACAGAAGAAATCAAGCAAATATTTTTTCACAGCACTGTATTAATAAAGATAATTTACATTATGAAGGGTTTGGAAACAGTCTAAGTTAACCCACATTATAGGCTACGATTTCAGGCAACTTGAGAGGAAACTTGAAAGGAAATATACATATTGTTAACATTTTACCTGTTAGGTTTATAATACAATGTCCTATCACAGTGTGCAAGTGGAAGTCAGTCCTGATTCTGTACAAAATAATGATATTAATAAACATATTAAGGTAATGCAGCAATTATTAATGGCTATTCATATATGACTCAGAATTTGTTAATGTATAAGCATCATTATTTCCAGATAAACTAATGATTAGTTAATGTATTAATTCATCATTAAGAAAAGATTAGTTTACAAGTTGGTATTTGCTTATTTCCCCTCGTGCAAAGTGCTGGAGCTCGCTTCTGGGTTTCAGTGACAGTGATTATGTTTACATGAACAGTAATAATCTAATTATTGACCTTATTCTGAATAAGACAATATTGTGATTAAGGTGTTTACATGAGTCGCTTTTAGAATATTCCTTTCATGTTCCTGTTTTACATGTTATAGAACATAGATCGATTAACGTCACACGTCATTACGTCCCCACGCCACGCCGTCCGACGTTCCCTCCAGAATTTCACGTATCGACATACAGTTGGTCTTCATTATGGTACCGAATACAGTTTTTGGTGTTTCACTTTTAATTTTATGAAAGCTTCAAGTGCAGTTAATTATTTGTCATGCTGTACATGCAAATAGACGACTGCTTGAAGCTGTGGGCTGCGTCCCAAACAGCATACTTACCTACTATATAGTAGCCGAAATACATTTATTTCACCTACTATATACATGTATTTCGCCGACTATATAGTAGGTAAGTACCCGGTTTGGGATGCAGCCGTGCTCTCCTGTTTGCTGTAAAACGGTTGAGCACTGCCGTGTGTGTACGTGTCCTGTCGCAAAATGCAGTGAAAACTCCCACACGACGTTAATAATGTGATTAAGGTGTTTACATGTCTATAATGCATTCCGATAATTTAACTAAATAGGAATACTCCAAACATCTTAATTCGATTTGTGTTTACTTCGAGTATGACTTTAGTCAGATTAAAGTCATCAATATCTCTGTTTACGTGCTAGTTTCTTAATCAGAGTATCGTCTTAATCGGGTTAATATCGGATTATTGTTGTCCATGTAAACGTACTGATTGACTTTGTTTACTTTTAACACGTGGTTTGTTATGGTTTATGTTCTGTCTCCGCCCCTGTATTGTTATTGCTTGTTTCCCTTATTCCGCATCATTGTTCTCAGCTGTGTTGTGTTTCACCTCTGATTACGTGTGTTATTTGAACGCCTCGTGTATCTATGTACGCCGTGAAGTATTGAATGTATTCTCCGTGTAATCACCGAGTGTATTCGCCTTTGTTTCTTGTTTCTGTGCCATAGTTTTGGTCCTGTTTTGCCTCGTTTATGCCCGTTTGCAGATCGCCTGACCAATTGCCTGTTTTTGACCACGTTATTGTCTCACATTTTGGATTTGTCTGCCTGTCTCTACTCTATTAAAGCTGTTATCTGCATTTGCATCCGTCTCAGCCCACATACGTGACACATAAACATATAAAACAATTACACATATTTGACCAAGACATTTTAACACTAACAGTTCTTCTGTTGCTCTTCTTTTGTAGATATTTTTAAAAACATAAAATTAAACAAAAACATTTCTATTGCAATTCCTTATTGCAGTTCTAAGCTGAATTTCTCTACATCCAGTATCTTTTATGCTCCGTGTGTCTGGTTTTGACATCTCTCTGTTTTTCTGTTCTCACATTTCTCTGTTAATATATATTGATTATGGATTTTCCTGTGTTAACCCTGCCTGGCATCAGTCACAAAACATGGACCTTTCTAGGTAAAAATCTTAAATATACCACTGCAATTGGATTAACACTGGTCTTCTCAAAGTGTTCACTTTATCACAGCAGAAGGCTAATTTATTATGCCATCTGGTGATTACACATACATGGACCGGATAAGAAATTCTTACAAATCTGTTGTGTTCTGCATTTCCAAATACAGTATTTTGTATGACTTTTGTGTTTTCTGTTATCACAAGTATGTGTATGCTTTCAAATGTATGCTGTCCCTCACTTCTGCCTGTTCTGACTCTGTAATACAAATTCTTACTCCTGAGGCCCGAACATAAGCAATAAACCAGTATAAAATGGCACTAAAGAGTTTTTTCGATATTTTTACTTTTTGTAATATGAGACCAAAAATGAGCTTTTTAAAAAAATTTATTTTAACCTGACATGAAGAAAGGGAGCTATTAATATCACCATCTCGACCAGCAGATTTGGAATAATAAGCTTGATTCCTGCAAAGCCATTGATCATGGAAATTTGAGGCCGCTGGGTGTATTAGATTATATACAGTCATTTACCGCTCTATTTCTGGTTGATGATGACACCTGCACGATGATAAGCCACCTGGTGCCATCCAGGCAGGCCAGCTTGTGGTGTTTACATCATGCATGTATATGTGCAGGTCCTATTGTTCTGTGCAGTTATCCAAACTGATTTGTGTATTTATTATTAGTGTTTTTACTGGAACTATGATTCTGTACTTTGCTATGTTACTATGTTTACTTGTCTTCTGTTTTTCTCTATGGTCCTGAAAACACAATATTTTGTCCCACTGTATATGTGTACAGTGCTGTGAAAAAGTATTTGCTTGATTTCTTCTGTTTTTGTGTATATCTCATACTAATAGTTTTAGATCTTCAAACGAAATACAACATAAAACAAAGCCAACCTGAGTAAACACACAATACATTTTTTATTTATTTATTTTACTGAAGAAAAAAATAAGTTATCCAACCCCTATCACCAATGTGAAAAACTAATTGCCCTCTTAAACTTACAATCTGGTTGTGCCACCTTTAGCAGTAATAACTGCGACCAAATGCTTCCGATAACAGAAGATCAGTCTTTCACTTACTTCTAGAACTAGGACTTACTCCTATGCTTTGGATCATTGTCTTGCTGCATAATCCAGTTGTACTTGAGTTTCAATTTACGAACTGAAGAGCGGGCATTCTCCTTTAGGATTTTCTGGTTGAGAGCAGAATTCATGTTTCCCTCAGTAATTGCAAATTGCCCAGGCCCTGAAGCAGCAAAGCATCCCCACACCATCACACTTCCACCACCATGCATGACCGTAGGTGATGATGTTCTTTTTGTGGAATTCTCTGTTTGGTTTACGCCAGATGTAGCAGGACAACTGTCTTCTAAACATTTCCACTTTCGACTCATCAATCCACAGAACATTCTCCCAAAAGGTTTGAGGATCATCAAGATGTGTTTTGGCGAAATTCAGACAAGCCTTAATGTACTTCTGGGTTAGCAGTGGTTTTCACCTCGCCACTCTTCCATGGATGCCATTTTTGCCCAGTGTCTTTCTGATAGTGGAGTCATGAACAATGACCTTTATTGGTGCATGAGAGGCCTGTAGTTCCTTTGATGTTGTCCTTGGCTCTTTTGTGACTCACTGGATGAGTAGTTGTTGTGTTCTTGGAGGAATTTCAGAAGACCTTCCACTTCTGGGAAGGTTCATTACTGTGCCGAGCTTTTCCATTTGGAGATAATGGCTCTCGCTGTGGTTCTTTGGAGTACCAGGGCCTTTGAAATAGCTTTGTAATCCTTCCCAGACTGATGTATTTCAATCCCCTTCTTCCTCATCATTTCAGGAATTTCTTTCAATTTTGGCATAGTGTGTTACTGGGTAAGACCTTTTAACCAACTTCAGTGTTGTTTTGATTGAACAGAGTTTGCAGTAATCACACCTGGTTGCTTCTACTCCAGCTGAACCCAATTATGAATGCAGTTTCATAGATCTGGGGAATTAGTAACTATGGGGGCAAATACATTTTCACATAGGCCCAGTTGGTATTGGATAACTTTTTTGCTTCAATAAATAATATTATCATTTAAAAACTTTATTTTGTGTTGATTTCGGTTGCCTTTGTTTTATCTTAGATTTTGTTTTAATTTCTGAAACAATTTAATATGAGACATACACAAAAACAAAGAAATCAGTGAAAATGCTTTTTCACAGCACTGTATGTCAACAATTTGACAACATAAACCAGAGTGCTGATTAATTTATACTTCAGTATTAAGTGAAGCCATTTTTCTTTAAGACCAAACCATGGTACAAACTCTGATAATAACACCCCAATGAATTGAAATTATCTTTATCATAATGGAATTCTGGGTAAAGGGATAATTCATTTTAAAATGTCTACATTTGTGTTCCAAAGATGAACGAAAGTCTTATGGGTTTGGAACGACATGAGGCTGAGTAACTGATGACAGAATTTTCTTTTTTGGGTGAACTGTCCCTTTAAGATTCTGCCTTTCCATCTACTGGGAAATCTGTATCACAGATGGAGGGATAGACAGACTACGTCTTCAGTCCTGGAAGAGTCAGCCTTAAAAGAAAATGAAAATCATCTATCTTCAAATCAGCCTAGGGCACAGCAAAGAAATAAAGAAATAAAATGCATGTGAATCACCAGAACAAAAGCAGAGTGCAAAAAGAAAATGAATAACTATTAAAGCAGATCTACAGCCTATTATTAATGTTGCTGACTCTGTTCTCATTAAATCTGGAAATGTTCTGTCAAGAAATCTATCTTTCCCCAGAAACTTCATGGGCATAGCGACATGCTGTTCTTCTTCTTCTTCTTCTTCTTCTTCTTCTTCTTCTTCTTCTTCTCATTCTTCTTCTCTTTTTCTGCTTCTTCCTCTTATTATTATTATTATTATTATTATTATTATTATTTGTAGTACTAGTAGTAATAGTAGTCAGTGCCATTATTACCCAGTGTGGTTATCATAATGTCATATTAAATTTCACTATGATAGTCTAGTTTCAATAATAATGGAAGGCCAACTAAAAAACTGGGATTGTCAGGATTGGCGAGGATTGTCAACAAGTATAATGTCAAGCAGGAGCAAGCAAGTTTAACTATTTAACACAGAAATGAAAAATAGTTCCTGGCCACACTGGCCACAATAAACCAACTGCTGAGCAAACACTGATCAGACTTTATCTTTTCCACTAATGATATTCATTATATCTTCAATTCTTTAATAGCTATCGGTAGCTAATGATACTAAAATTGTAATGCTTGCATATTGTGACAAACAAATGCACAAATAATGTGTATAGTCACATTATGTTATCTTCTATGGATGTGGATTAATATTTTACCCCACTGTAGATGGCCCAACCAATAAAGCCATTGGGACTATCCTGGCAAACCATCAGATTCAAAATCATATGATTACATGGTATAAAAACTAGTTCTTTTTCTTCTTCCAAATGCAAGACACAAATACCACCACACAGCATACACAACTGCTTGATAATATCATGACAATGTATTTCGAACGCATCATATTTGGCATGCTAGTAATACCCAGACATAGTCATAGATTAATGCATGTAGTCATAAGCAGCATCGATCAGATAGAAGACACACTCACACAGATGTAGACACACACACACTCAAGGAGAGAGTGCTGTTTTTTGCTAACTGGAAAGGCATTTTATCTGAAGTGCTGTCAATTTAAATGACCCAAATGCCTTGTAATTGATTCTAAGTCAGAATAGTAATGAGAAAAGAGCAAAACTGTAGTACAAATCATTTACAATGTATCATAGGTTTGCACTTTGTAACTATAACTAGGTGAGGGCCAAACCAATAACTGTACAGCTTGGCTCAACCACACTCAAGCCAACCAGGACAGCCAGGAACCTTGGGGTGACTTTTGATGACAGCTTGACCTTTACAGACCACATTTCAACAACTGCACAGCCCTGTAGGTTCATTTTGTACAACATCAAGAAAATCAGACCCTACCTCACCGAACAGGCCACACAGCTACTAGTCCAGGCTCTTGTCATATCAAAACTGGACTATTGCAAAACACTACTCTTGGGCCTCCCAGCCAGCTCCAAACCCCTTCAGATGATTTAGAATGCAGATGCATGTCTGGTCTTCGACCAGCCCAAAAGATCCCATGTCACACCCCTCTTCATCTCCCTCCACTGGCTTCCTGTAGCCACCCGAATCAAATTCAACGCCTTGATGCTCATGTACAAGACCTTGTCTGGAACAGCAACCTCCTACTTCAACTCTCTCCTGAAGGCTTACGTTCCCCCAAGCAACCTGCGATCGATTAACGACCGATGCTTAGTAGTACCTACTCAGCGTGGCTCAAAGTCTCTTTCCAGAACCTTCAAACTAACTGTCTCTCAGTGGTGGAATGAACTTCCAACCTCAATCCGGACTGCAGAATCTGTCACTATCTTCAAAAAACAGCTAAAGACCCACCTCTTCCATGAATACCTAACTAACCCCTAAAACGCCAACCCCACATTATCCTTAAAAATAAATAAATAAATAAATACATAAATACATAAATACATAAATAAAATAAAAATAAAAACTTCCTCTGGCTCTTACACCTCTACTCTGTGCACTTTGCCTTTCTAGAACTCTATTATACTTGGTATGGTAGCACTACTTGTATTGTTCTCCGCTTGATATATCGCTTTGCTTGTATTTCCTCATTTGAAAGTCGCTTTGGATAAAAGCGTCTGCGAAATGAATAAATGTAAATGTAATGTAATGTGATATTCTATCCATATATTTTAAGGACTTATGATGGACAAAAAATACACTACTCTCAATATTCTGAAACAACATCAAACCCTGGTTAAAGCGTTTAAATGTTACACCACAGGCTATATTTGAGTTGAATCCTAAGTGGACTAATATGCAGGTGGGAGTAAATATAGATCAGTCGTATCCATAGTCTGAGATTGACATATATGAATGAATGTATTGAATATCTTATTACATTTAATTGCTTGTATTGATTCATCAATTCATCTTTCATTAGTATGAAAGATGAGTAGCTCTCTGATTTCAGTCCTTTGGTGCAATACATGATACACACTTGATCCCACAATTCATCCCATCAACCTCATTCTATCTGTAGGTGAAAAGCAGATATACACTGTCATCTAAGTGTTATGAATGTCAATAAATTTGACAACTTATTTCAAATATTTTTTAAAAAATCCCTTTATTTTACTATGTTATGACACATATCAGATGACAAGCCCCCTATAATGCTGTTATAGACTTGCAGTAACATTCCAGGATAGAAATACAAAACTCTTCTAAGCAATTATATATAAAGCAAGTGACCAAAACTGTCATAACACTAGTAATGAAACATATACTAACTTGAGAAATTATCATGTTACATGAACTAGCATAAACATAATGACGCCACTCATGAGAACTAATATTAATATCGTACATAAATGCAACTTATTTTACTTGACAGAACCTGCCATCACAAATCATGATAGCATGTGACCTCTGTCATGACATGTTTATGAGATGGTTATGTCAGACTTACGATGCAGGTTTAAGTGCAGTTTTACTGCTCTCATAAATCAATTAGTAGTGGAGTAACTAAAAGGTCTGTCAGTACCCATAACCTCAGTACATAATAGCAGTAGTCCCAGCTGAAATTCAAACAATAGGCTTATATTAATGTGCTCATTGTTACAGTATATACATTGTAATATGTGTAATCGTTTCTATAGTAACAGCTCATTCACAGGGACTTATATAGACTCTCAGCATAATCAAGGGCTAATAAATCAAGGTTATGTTTATATGACATTTATGGAAGGAGTCTCCAGTGTCAGCATGTTGTACCTGTCAGTAAGTTTTCCGACACAGGAAAGTCTTCAGGACAGAGGACCTGTGCTTTACACAATATTTAATGATAAATCATAATCATTGTCAAATCACTGTGGTATAAGAGGAATAAAACATGTTATAGGTAAATGGTCCACTTAGAGAAAGGAATAGTATCATTTCAAAACCAAAAGTCACGTTGCTAGCCAAACAAACTTGTGTAAACAATATATTCTCAGGCAAATAAGACTAATCATGAGCAACAGGTGAGAAAAATAATCAAGAGTGTGTTTAATGTGTGTTTGTTTTGGGTTGTTTTTGCAGGGCAGCTCATGTCGTCATGTGCTTCAGGTTCACTAAAATCAACAGGATGTTTTTACTTACTCTTCCTGGAAACCAATGAGGTTGGTAACACTGTGCTCAGCTTTTATTTTCTTCTTTTTTTCAATTTTAACTCTTCCACCCATGGCTGTTGCAGGCAGGCCACACACAGTGTTTTGCATCGACGAGGCTGGACTCCTTCACTGCTGTTCCGTTCGATTCTGCTGGAGAAAACCGAGCCTCACTCTTCCCCAGGAGTGCTAGACTGCACCAGGTCCGTATTTGCTCACAAATCATCTGTCTATTATTAGACCTCACATCAGGGAGTTTGTACCAGCCACAGTAATAGAACAGGATCCAATGCATGGCATATAAGCCTTAATAATATTTAGCACTTTTTAGTAGTTTCTCACCTTAACTGTCCTCCACTGTTGAAAACTTCTAAACCTAAAAATGTATTTTATGTGAGAATATTTTCCACAAATAGTTACCCTTGCTGTGATGTGGATGAGCATTGCTGGGAAACCTGAGGGAGAACTGATTTAAATGTGAGAAAGTATTGTGAAAAGGGCCAGATGAAGTCTGACCTCCTGCAAGACGTGAGTTAATTATTTAAAAAAATAAAAAATAAATAAATACTATATCCAAGCTGATATTTAAAAACAAATACATAGGACATCAATTCATGTTATGTTCATATGTTATTGAGGGTTATGATTAAGTTTAGGGGTGGGATTAGCAGTCATACTTCATTGGCTTCATTGCCTCAATTATTATTTAATGAATCTTTTGCTTATGAATAAAAAAGTAAAAATGGAATTTTCAAGTAGATTTTCTTATACTTGTTCAGTTATAAGAGAATTGCACAGAGGTTTCTCTCTCTTTCGCTCGCTCTCGCGCTCTCTCGCTCTCTCTCACTCTCTCTCTCTCTCTCTCTCTCTCTCTCTCTCTCTCGCTCTCTCTCTCTCTCTCTCTCTCGCTGTCTCTCTCTCTCTCTCTCGCTCTCTCTCACTCTCACTCTCTCTCTCTCTCTCGCTCTCGCTCTCTCTCTCTCTCTCGCTGTCTCTCACTCTCACTCTCTCTCTCTCTCTCTGGAAAAGAGATGAAGGCAGGGGCAAAACTTTTATTAAAGCTTAATGCACACAGTTTACCTCTGAAAGGCAAATCACAGGTTTATATTAGCATAGATTGATTTTAAAATCTGTAATAATTCATATATGCATTTTTGGAAGGAGTCTCTAGGGTCAGTGCTTTGTTATAGTCAGAGATAAAGCTGTAACCTCTGTATGTTTTCTGTTTACATATAAAGCACATTATCTATGTATTGTGGTTTTGTATTCACACTTGCTCACCAGTTCAGGTCAGAGCACTTGGCACTGGATCTTGTGTCCTTGTTCCCTAATACTTTAATGGCCCTGTGTCTCTATTCTTTTAATAAAGGCCTAGAGATAACACTGCATTTTGCTCTGATGGAATGATTGTTCTTTCTGGTAATTGGTTTTCTCTACTCTTTTGTATTTAATATTTATGAATGTACTGCTTTTTAGTTACTTACTAGACCAGTAAAATCTTGCATCTTTACATATCCTTTTTTTCCCCAAGCATATCATGTAGCCTTTGAGCTGTTGTTATGTTTTGTAAGAGCATCTGCCTAATGCATGAATGAATGTAAATGTAAAACTATGCAGAGCATCATGGTGACAAGCTAGATGTCATGACTGTGCAAAAGCTGACCAGCATTGTAGAAATGACCTCAGATCATAATCTGCGGCTGCTCAGAATATCAAGAGGATGAAATGGGGGATTTTCACTTGCTCAGTCTTGGTAAGAAATAGGGAAGACGCAGGCTTTTTGAGCTAAAGAGTTAGTGTTGAAGATCCTCTGCAATATGCATGCCAAAAAACAAAAACATAAAAGGACTAGATTTGTGTTAGATATTTGAGGGTCATCCAAGTCATCAAGTATGATTCTTGTAAAATTCCCCAACATACATTATAAAGCAGTGTTGTGTGTGACTTCATGACATTAATATGAGGGTCTGGAGGAGATTCATATCTGTAACATTGTGACAAACATGATGTTAGGGTCTGGAGGAGATTCATATCTGTGACATTGTGACAGACATGATGTTGGGGTCTGGAGGAGATTCATATCTGTGACATTGTGACAGACATGATGTTGGGGTCTGGAGGAGATTCATATCTGTGACATTGTGACAGACATGATGTTGGGGTCTGGAGGAGATTCATATCTGTGGCATTGTGACAGACATGATGTTGGGGTCTGGACGAGTTTCACTGCTGGTATCATGACATCTCATTCAGGATAGCAAACATGACACTTTAGACCTATACACATAAATAAACTGTGCAAATGTAATGAACTTGAATGAAAGTGTGAATATGAAGATGTCTAACTAAAGCAAATACTTATAATCAGGTTTATTTCTTTATAATTGTGTTTAGAAAAGAAAGACATATTTGCACAATTTTCCAACTTAATCTCATGTTTCTTCTGTGTAAACAATACCCAAGTTTATTGGGATGTTTAAAGAAATGTTTAACCTATTCTCCCAAGTAAGCACTGTCCAAATTGCTTTGTTTGGATTTTCACATCCCTCTTGGCTATAGTCATTGATTATTCTCATACTCTACCACTCCTTTATTCTATCCACATGTTTTTGTTTTTTTGCTGAGCCAACAGTGGTTTTAGTCCATAGTCAATCAAATGTTTATATAGAATTGACCTAAAAGGCCCTTTTGTGCTAGTACTGGCACTGGGAGTAATTTCTAGTAATTACAGATGCATATCAAAAAATTTGAAAACTGTGGAAAAGTTCATTTTTTCACCTGATCTGAACCCCATAGAGAATCTATGAGGGACACCAGACCCAACAATACGGACGAGCTGAAGGCCGCTATCAAAGCAACCTGGGCTTCCATAACAAACACCTCAGCAGTGCCACAGGCTGATTGCCTCCATGCCACGCCGCATTGATGTAGCAATTCTTGCAAAAGGAGCCGCGACCAAGTATTGAGTGCATAAATGAACATACTTTACAGGAGATGAACATTTCTACACTATAAATTCTTTATTCTAATATTTTGAGATACTGGATTTTTGATTTCCATGAGCTATAAGCCATAATCATCAAAATTTAAACAAAAAAAGGCTGGAAATATTTCACTTTATGTGTAGTGAATCTAGAATACATGAAAGTTCCACTTTTTGAATTAAATTACAGAAAAAATTTAACTTTTCCATGATATTCAAATTTTTTGAGATGCACCTGTATGTTGAGTCCTTTGTTGCTAAATATTAGACAGAATAATAAGGATAGCTTAACAAACAAAGGTGTGTACTGTATATGACAAAGAATGGGAATGAGTGCTATTATTCGATGGAAATGTAGATCATGATAATGATAGTGACAATTTAATACAGTTTTTCAATGCTTTCCCGAAATATGACATCAGTTCAATAAGTAAATAAGTAATAAGTATTTATCAATATACATATATTCCCATCTATAATTGAATTGTAATTCAAATCTGAGACATCCACACATTTCTTCAGACAGCATAATGATTGACAGTGGGCCTCTCCAGCATCACCCACATCTCTTTGGGTCTTGAATTTTCAAAGGGTTTCATGCACACAATGCAAAAACCTTCATCATCTAATGTCTCTGAGTCCTCTGCCTTGTTTGCCTTGGACCTTATGTTGGCTGGCTTTCTCTCTATATTGTTTTGCTTCCTTTCAAAACCTTTTTCACATTTTTGTTAGACTTTTTTCTCCTATTTTCTTCTTCTTCCTCTAAAGCTTTCTTCAGAGGTGTACTGTACCTGATAGAATTTCTAAGAATTCTTCTTTCTTGTCCCATAGGTAATCTTCCTTGGTCCTTCTTTTGGAAATAGTGGTAGAGCAGAAGGATTTACACATCTTTTGTGGATAAGCTGAGCCTGAGAGGAGGTTGAGGTGTTTAGCTGAGCTGGAGAGGAGGCTGAGATGGCTAGCTGAGCTGGAGAGGAGTCCACTAAGTAGCTGGGTCCAGATGGTCAGTTGCTTGTGACGTGCAAAGTCGGACTCTTGAAAAAGTCTGGGTTATATAGTCAAATATCGGTGGATCTGAATCCAGCCGGAATGTTTTTGGGTGTCATGGTCTTTGCGTGTTTCATGGACATCCAGGCATCACTTGCTGAATTTACTATTTTCTTAAGAAGGTCCTTTGGTCTAGTGGCTGCAATTTATGTGAACAGTGAGGGGGAAGAAGACAGAAGCACGATCCCATTTGCCTTGAAGTAATCGAATGTATTTACTGAAATATGTGAGGTGTGATTGTCCAAAAGGAGTAACACCTTCTTCTCCAGACAGACCTTTGTATGCTTGACAAAGTACCTGAGAACCAAGAGGAAATCATCCTCTATCATTCAACCAGAAGAGTTACCACTCCCATCACTCTCAGGTGGCCCATCAGGTCCTCATACCACTTGCATGGGAAAATGAAGAACGCTGGGATGATTTTTCACAGTGATTGTACTGCACATGCTACTGAGACAAGGGCACCTCTTTCCACTGAGCTTGAGCCAACTTGCTTTATCCCACGTCATGCAACTACACAGTCAGATGTCTGGACAGTTGTAACACTGGTCTCATCCATAGTCCATACAGTTTATCATTACCATCACTACCTCATCACTAGGTTCTTGAAAATCTTTCTACATTTGAATGGTTAAAGCTTGTAGCTTGTGCCAGACTAGTTGCCTCTGTCTCATGGACAGGTTGGGATGATGGTTTTTTTTTTATCTCAAGACTGGGGGTGTTTAAGTTTATAAAGAACTGCCAGTTGATATGCAAAATTTCTGACCTAAAATGTAGAATAAGTAAGATTTGATACATAAAGTGATATCCGATTTCTACTTTGGCTTAACTGGCTAACCTGTACCTGTCATATGTTTACCTCATGTGGAGTCAGTCCATAATACAGGTCTGCTGCCTGCATCAAATAGCCAGTCAAGAACTTTCTTGTGTCTCACAGAAGACCTCACTGAAGACCTTCTGACTGCTATGGCAGTCTGCTCACTTGACCCTTCCTTGTTCAGTTTCTGCAAAGCTTTGCAAAATCTGCCCAAAGTAACATGGCACATAGAATGGGCCTCTGATTGATTTCCCCTGTATGACATGAAGTACAGCTGTTTTCAAGATGTCTGCAAGTACAACCCTATCCATCCTGTCTTCCTTTTCCACTGTCTAGACATGCTGAATAATAAAGCATATATAAACAGTGTCCTTCGTGATCATTGGGGGTTGGTTGTAACATTAAAAAAAAAAAAAAGTGTTTATATATATCCCCAACTAGCTAAATTTGAATTACTAATGAATAATGAGGAGGAGGGACAGGAGTATCACTGTGACTGATGAACTTGCCTGTAGCTCCGCTCCACTGCAGTGCACTTCAGCTGAACCCTGGCGCGCGCGCTGAGCTCCGGCACCGGCGGTGCGCGCGCATCCGGTGCTCTCAGGCGGAGAAGCAGCCCTCGCCTGTATGTCCGGCAAAAGCAGGCTGTCCAAATACCATAAAAGGGTGTCGGTGCCCGAGGATGATGCTGAGCAGTGTTGGAAAGAGGAGAACGGCGGTGTGGATGCACGTTACCTGAAATCCGTGAAGAGTGCCAGAGACGCGCCGCACTACTACCGCTACAGCATGTGAGTAGCTCACAGTGAGCATTAAACAGTGTACAACAGCTATCCGTGGAAAGTTCAAAGGAAAAGACAAACCTAATGAAAGGACGGGACTTTTGATACAATGTGAAACCTGAAATTAATAATGCGTGCATGCAGTTTCATTATCAGAGATCTGGTGTGAAAGATTGTGTGTTACTGGATACAGATGCAGGTTTTATGTGCAGCATTATTATTGTTATTATTATTATTATTATTATTATTACTATTATTATTATTATTGTTATTGTTATTATCATTAATAATAATAATAATAATAATAATAATAATAATAATAATATTTATATTCTTCTTCTTCTACAAATACATATTTTGTATCGTGACTTGTTAAATTAATTATTCTGAATAATTCAATTAATGTCCAGTGTGTGTAAAGACAATGTAGCGCCATCCTGTGGATATATATATATATATATATATATATATATATATATATATATATATATATATATATATATATATATATATATATATATATGTGTGTGTGTGTGTGTGTGTGTGTGTGTGTGACAGTTTTGATCTTGGAGAGACATTTGACTGCTCCCTTCAAGATAAACTTCTTTAAAAGGTTGAAGGTAAAAAGTTTGTAAAAGGTTTCCTTTTGGTTTCTGAGGTTAAGGTTAGGGTTAGATTAAGATGTAGGCATTATTTAGCTGCGTTAATAATTATGTTAATGGAAAGTCCTCACAAGGACAGTAAGACAAAAGAGTGTGTGTGTGAAACATTTAGTTGTGGTTAGGGACATTACACTCAGTACTTTTACATGAACAATAATAATCCGATATTAACCCGATTAAGCAACTACCATGTAAACTGAGATTATTGATGACCTGAATTTGACTAAAAATCATACTTGAAGTAAACACAAATGGAATTAAGACATGTGGAGTATTTCTGTTTTACTCACATTATTGACGTGTATTACAGACATGTAAACACCTTAATCACACTATTAACGTCGTGTGAGAGTTTTCACCATATTTTGTGACAGGACACATACACACACGGCAGTGTTCAACCGATTGACGGCAAACAAGAGAGCACGGCTGCGTCCTATACCGCGTACTTACCTACTATACAGTAGGAGAAATACATTTATATAGTAGGTGAAATACATGTATCTCAGCTACTATATAGTAGGTAAGTACGCGGTTTGGGACGCAGCCCATGGCTTCAAGCAGTCGTCTATTTGCACGTACAGCATGACAAATAATTAACTTTACTTGAAGCTTACGTAAAATTACACACAATGAAACACCTAAATCTGTATACGGTACCATAACGAAGACGAACTGTATGTCGATACGTGAAATTCCGGAGGGAACGTTGGACGTAATGACGTGTGCCTTTAATCGATCTATGTTCTATAACATGTAAAACGGGATCATGAAAGGAATATTCTAAAACCGACTCATGTAAACACCTTAATCACAATATTGTCTTATTCAGAATAAGATCAATAATTAGATTATTGCTGTCCATGTAAATATAGTCACTGACAATGATGATAAGAGTTAGGCTGATTACAATATACAATCCTCACCTTATGTCTCTATAGTTTTGTATAATTTTTTGCACATCTACATCATGAATCTTCTTATAGCTCAATTGATCTACCTTTTTGTGCCTATGTGTACCTCCTTCCCCTTCTGCATAATTTGTGTAGTCTGTTAGTGTGTAACACACCAAGACAAATTCTTCATATGTGTAACATACTTGGCAAGATAAACAGCATCTGGTCCTGAATCTGATTTAATGGTTCCTCTGCCATTGCTCCAAAGAGCCTTTACGGTCTCTTTTAAAAGGTAAAATTTAAAAGATTAAATCCTTCTTTAGTTTATATTGGTTATCTACTTTGCTTTGTAGAGACGGTAAATGGTCTTAAGATTTACAATAATTAACATTTTAAGTGAACACATAATAACATAATTCCAAAGGGCAGAGGAAATTAGGTTCACTTTTACCTACAGTAATACTGACTCAGCTAATGGGCATCAATAAGAGGCTCCTTTGCCACTGTCATCATTCTTTCTTATTCTCTACTTCATTGCAAAGCCTTTGTCTTGTCTAAACAGCACCCTCCCCCTGTGTGTGTGTGTGTGTGTGTGTGTGTGTGTGTGTGTGTGAGCAGTTACTACATTTTCTTGGTAATACTTTATTTGAATTGTTCATTGTAGACAGTCCTCAATCCATTTGAAGACCGTCAGGCTCTTAAATGATTCTCAACAACATTTCACAAATTGTATCAAGGGAATACACATGGACTGAATTTGACATAGTGATAAGACTAGGGATAAAACTAGAGACAATCTGATAGTCTGTAAATGATCTACTAAAAATTCTGAGCTATAAACTGTATCAACTAAAGAACGGGGGGGGGGGGGGGGGGGTTGTGTCTGCACATGTTAATGTAGTATTGATTGTTTATAGATTGTACATTATAAATCAACAAGCATTATTAGTTGACATTTCATTTAAAATTAGTTGACATGCTTGTTGATGACAGTCTGTAGATGTTTTCTTATTTCACGGACTATCCTAATAAAGTGTTACCGTTGTTTTATTCTGCTGTTACCTGAGTGGCGAACCTTGTTGTTCACATTTGTGTCTGTTTTAGGCATTCGTTCTCTTGGTAAACACGTTTCATGCAGCGTCACACTTCTCCAATGTCGCAGCTTGTCCGTTTGAAATAGCAATTTATAAATACTAGATATTGATTGGCAAAAAGCCACAACACTTAACCTAATAAAGAAAAAATATCTTCTGTTTAGATGTGGCTGTCTGAAAGATTTTCCCTTTGGACACTAAGGGTTAGGGTTAGTGTTAGGGTTACTGAGCTTAGGGTTACGGTTAGGGGTTATGGATAAGTACATGTACAGTAACAGAAACATACAAGCAAATGGGAATAACATTCAATATTAGAATTATACGAGGGTGTGTATATGTGTGTTTAATATGCTGCATTTTCTGGTTCCTGGTTGATGGAAACTCAATTCCACAACATTGTGCTTGGATTAGATTCTCCCTCATTTGTCACTTCAGATCAAATGAATAAATGTGAATGTAAGCTATCACTGTGTTACAAACAGCATTGGATGGGACACTGCAATGCCTTATGAAATGAAATACTGATCAGACTGTAACTATCAGTATCTACTTACTGTGTACCCATCAATATTACAGTAGCGATTCCAGTTGTGGCAGGGCTGTGGGTCAAAATAACAAATGCTTTTTGTTTTTTTGTACGTTAGTCCTTTTTGCTGGACTGTTGGAGGGAACACCACAAGAAACCTCACAAGTGATATGTAAAGTTAGATGATGAGCAACTATTACTGTATACTAAATGAAACTATATACTGACTTACCACTGAGGGTGCATAGCTCTACCCACACAAGTTTTCACTTCTTAGATCACAAATTTGATCTACACTTGATCGGGCATCAGAATGATCCAGCAGCCAGTGGGATTGTTAATATGGTAGGGGGCTAAGCAGGGTTTTATGGGGCAGGCATCATTGGGCCCAGTAGCAGGGCAGGCTACTTTGAGTCCATTTGCAGAGCAGGCATCTCTGGGGCCACTGGCAGAGCTAATGGCTTAGAGATAGTGGAACAGATGTATAGGGAACTTTTTTCAGAGCAGGTGTCTTAGGGACCTTAGTCAGAGTAGGCAACCTTTGGCAGCCTTTGGCAGCCTTTGGCGAAGCAAGAATTTTGTTGGTTTTTGGGGGAGTAGGCATCTTGCCAAAACTTGGTGGAGTAGTTCTTTTTGAACTCTTGCTGGAGCAGGTCTCTTGTTTGTCTTTGGAGGTGCAGCAATTTTGGGACTCTAGGTGGAGCAGGTGTATTGGGTAGACTTGGTGGTGGACAGCGTGGTGAACAGAGTAGCTTGGGGTGTAATGGCAGAGCAGGTGTCTTGTTGGCCTTTGGAGATGTAGGCATCTTAGGTATCTTGGTACAGCAGGTGTTTTGGCACTTCTGGTGGAGCAGGTGTCTTGGAACTTCTGGTGGAGCAGGTGTCTTGGAACTTCTGGTGGGAACGTCTGGTGGAGCAGGTGTCTTGGAACTTCTGGTGGAGCAGGTGTCTTGGAACTTCTGGTGGAAACTTCTGATGGAGCAGGTGTCTTGGAACTTCTGGTGGCGCAGGTGCCTTGACACATGACGGTGGATAACATGGTGGACAAGTTGGCTCTATTGTTGGAGCAGGGGTCTTGAAGGTCTTTGTCTGAGCAGGCATCTTGTGTGCCCTTGGAGGATAAAGCGTCTGGTGGTCTGTGACAGAGCAAGCATTTTAAAGGGCCAGTAATGGAGCAGATGTCATGGAGGACAGAGATAGAGCTGGGATGCAGGTTTAGAAATATGTATGGCCTGTGCATCAGGCTGAGCCACCAGGCTACTAACTTTGTTTTTCACCTCATCCAGAAGGATCACTGATAGAAAAATTCTTGATCGTTACCTCCTTAATAATATATTTTTTTTAAATCACCAAAAAAGAGAAAGCATAGTTGACAGACAGACTGCATTACATTAAGTTTGAGTTTATTCTTACAGTGTCCGCAACAACCATCTGTTTGTTTAGATCTTCTTTGTTAATCATTTGCTTGTAGAGCTTGTCAGTTTATTTAATACCTTATGCTCAGAAATAACTCCATATGGTTGGATACACAGTAAGTGCTCAGTTTTTCATTGGGATTTTCAACAATTATTCTCATAACACCAGAATAATGGTAGATAGTCCAGATCAAAAAGTTGAAACCAGAAACTATACCACGGCTGGAGTGGGAAAACTAGAGAAATAAAAAAACAAGAAACAAGATCTTGAAGGGGTCCGGAAACAAAGACTATAAGACCACAACAAGATAAGATAAAGGTGAAAAATTAGACAGAAAATTCATAATATGGGGCCTATAATAATGAATAAGGATTGGAAACAAACCAAAGGCAAACAGGAAGTAATCTCGCTGCTTCTGTAACAGGTGTTAGGCTGGCACTCTCCTAGGGAACACTTATATATCTCTAGCTCTCATCTGCTGATCACCAATTCATCTTCTCATTGAGGATGTAATATTGTTTCTCTCTGAGCCTGCATATGATAAAAAATAATAATATTTGGGAAATGGGAACACGGTGCCTTGTAGTACATCAATACATCACGTGCCCATTACAGCTCACTTACTGTCTGTAATATGTAGCTACTCTCCAGGCAGATATGGATATCGATTATTACACTGGCATGCATTACCTTCTTCCTGAATGAAGCCTACATCATGATCCAGGTTTTTGCATGTGTTTGTGTTGAGTATGAAGCAGCTAAATAAAAAATGTAGTAAAACTTACTCATGTCAGCTTGAAAGACTGATTATTATTGGATCAAATAGCAGATTGACGTGAGTAATGAGCTGCATGATTAGTTTCAATCAAATCATTTTTCACAATAATGAAGTCTGTATTTTTTTTAAAAAATCAAGTTCTCATTGTACTCTTCTTGCCTGTTTTCTCACAGCTACTACCATGATTTAAATCTGTGCTGAAAGAGGTTTTTCCTCCCTCAAGACTCATGTTTAGCTATGAGGTCATTTATTTATATGTTTTATCCAGTATAACAATGAGTGTTAACACAAGAAGAAGATGTTGCCGCTGTTCCTGCTCTATGAGAGCGTGGTCCAGGTCAAAGACCGATTGAGACACATGTTTTCTTTGGCCATGTCTACTGCTTCATGGTGAGAAAAATCACAATAGCCCCAAAGATATCACTTTTAAATGACATTTTAAGTGGATTATGCTGTTATATAAGAAAAAGAAAGTGGTGTGACGCCATTATCACCGCAGAGTTGATTATTTTCCATATCTTTATGATCTTCATTTTATTTTTCTTTTACTACAGCAATTTAAGACCAATTACATTTTTATATTGTTTTTTTGTTTGTTTGTTTGTTTGTTGTTGTTGGTTTTTTTTTACCTGTTTATAGTTACATTTAATGTTGTGGAACATCCATGAAACACATTAGTTCTTATTACCACCTACTTGTTATCATGATCTTCTCTTTTTCTCTCTTGAGATACAAAAAATCAGGCTTGTCATTTTACTAAGAATCGGAAAAGTGGAAAGTCTCCTTCCTTAAATGCTAAATCATTTTCTCCTCACAGAATCATTTACCATATCAGTGATTTTAGGTTTTTCTTCTTCTTCTTCTTCTTATTATTATTATATTTATATTTAATATTATTATTAATTAATATCAATGTGATTTATTCGTGTTTGTTAATATATTATAATATATCAATATATTATATTAATATTATATTATTATTTATATATGTTATTCTGTTTATTATTAGTCTTAGATTTCATGGAGTGTCCATGATACAAATCCCTGCTAATGACTGTAGAAATTATAATATATTAGAAGTACACTCATTTTAAATTGTTATTTGAATTACAGCTGGTAATGTCAGAGCTGCTGTTATATAAAAAGAAAAAAAATCAACACTTTCTGAGGTTGAGAATTTAGTAGGGCTGTGGTATTAAAAATAAACTAGAGCTAAAGAACTATGCCCACTCTCATATAATGACTTCAAGTCATTTGTTCTAATAACTTTCTAAATTCTCGTCATTCTTTTCTTAACAGCTGTCTCATGGCAGAAAAATCAAGAAAGCTGACAGCTCACCTGTCTTTGGTTGCGATTAATGTATGCTTTTACATTCTGCTTATGAGGATATAAGTCTTTTGTTTGTCTCAATTATGAATTAAACTTCAAGTCAATCAAGTGAATGTACACAGGGGTTAAGACCTCTAGCTGAGGCCTGAGAGGTGCCTTGATTATTTTCACTATTGATTTCATCAAATACCTGACTTGTACAAATCCATTTTTGACATGTTGTTGTCAACCCCCATTTTGTCTCCATTATCACATCAGGGGTTTGATTGTGTGTGTGTGTGTGTGTGTGTGTGTGTGTGTGTGTGTGTGTGTGTGAGCTCATGCATGCAGAAGGGGGCAGATAACGCATTCCTCCGAGTGTGTTTTGCTGCCCTGTGACGCAGAATGAACGGAAGTTTGAAATGATGTAGTTGGCTGGCTTCACATGTCTCATAGGAGAAATCCATAAATTAAAAAAAGTCTCAATGACACATATAGATCAAACACTTAGCAACACTGGTGGTTTCATATGGTTTTGCTTTGTGTGTAATAAGAAGTGAATACATTTTAGGTTCTCTTAAACAATGTTATTTAATTTAATTCACTTTATTTGTCAAAGTCAACTTTATTGTCATTAAGGACATTACACAACAAATTTAAGCCTTTCAGTTCTACATCCCACACTTTAAATGAAAAAGAAAAAAAAAAAAAACAACCCCACAGGTAAGTAAAGTAAGACAAGAGTAAATAAAAGCAAACTTGTAAACACAAATCTAAAGATTTAGATGTGGAGAACAAACTGGTATTTTAAATTAATTACCTCATGTATTTTTGATTTTTTAGTATAGACAAAAGTAAACAAAAGGCAAACTTACAAACACAAAGTACAAAGCTAAGCACAATGGGTAGAGATAAATAAATAAATAAATAAATGAATAAATACATGGTGTTTCATGTTTTTAATTAATTATTGAATTAACTACATAATTTAATAAGTATGGATTGAGTTGTAGTCTGCAGTATGTATAGCTTAAAATACTGGTGCAACACTGCAAATCTACTTTAAGTAAAAGGTTCATACCACAAACAGAAACATTTAAGGGGGAATAATTCAGAAGTGTAAGTTGCCTGAGGTGCAGAACGTGATTATGTGGTGCAAAGGTGCAAAGAATTACAGTACCATGTAAGGTGCAGGAAAGCAATAAAATCTGTCATATCCGCTTTTATTAACCCTCCTGTGGAGAAGAGATACAGCACAATAGATGCTGTCACAAAGCTTCAAAATGCAATATATACTGTATTTACAGTATAAAGAAACAATCTTTCATTCTAAACGTATTTTTTTTTTAAAAATTATTAGCAAAATGCTGGTGATTTTCTCTGCCCCAGTTGAAATCAGCTTCTCTGTACAAATCATGTTTTGGAGTAGATTGAGGCCATCTTAAACGGCCCACTGAATAAGCAGACATTAGGAGCAGTAATATTGGTCTAAATTGGCTGTGGAAAGCACTGTGGATGTTCACATCTGGTTCCAAGTTAAATCACCGTCTCGTTTTAAGCCACTCTACAGTGAAGAGACCGTAAACTGGAGCGAGTATGAGCAGCTCTGCTCTCAGAAATACAGTCCTCTGCTCCACTGATGCTCTTGTAAAGGGAAGCTGATGGACTCTTGAGACTTGGAGTGTAATTCCATTTAGCATTTATTACTTATTACTCACAAACATCCTTTCATCGCTGTGGTTTGAAAAAAAAAAAAAAACGAGTGAGTGTACAGTGGAGATATTTGATATTACACTGATGTTATTGGAATACAGTTGGGTCCAAGTGTCTCAGAGGCGACAACGCTAGTGACAATGCTGTGAATGCTACTGTGCATTCGTTTCTAATTTAATACAACAATATGCATTACAGATTACAATAATATTCATTACAAATATTCTTGACAACTTGAGTGAAAAGTAGAATCTTTTAAAAATTTACACGAATTTCAGTTCGTTAATGACAGCGTGTGCTCGAGCTGGAATGGACCCCAGAAATTGTTATTATTATATATTGAACACTAACTTCAGTTTATAGGATTTATAAAGTAAATACATGCTCTCTTACATTTACATCTTACATTTTCTGTTACATTTTCATGAAAAACCAATCCATTTTTTTATTCAGACAAATCCAGTCAATGATGCGTGCACTGTAAATTTATTTATTACTAGACTTCAAATATACAATCAAATCCTTACCCATTTGTACAGATGCAACAACCGTCAGTCTATGCTCATAGATTCTGTCACTTGCTCTCGATATATTAAAGTAACTTGAAAGAAACAAGAACCTTGTTATTTTATGAGAAATCTGTACGAACTCGAGCAACTGTGATTGTGGATGGATTTCATTAAATTTCATAGGCATCAATGGTACAATCACTAACCCCACATCTAACCTTAACACTCACAATTTTTTTTTAATAGGAATTTGCAAATGTGAGAGCATTCTGAAAGGGGAAAAAGAATCATGTCCTGATTTCTAATTTCAGATAAAATAATGTATTTTTTACTTAATAATTTATTTTTTTAGTACATTTACATTACTGGACACTTTATAACTTTTTACTCAGGTATATTGCAGTCTACCAACTACTTCATTTAATTAGGATTTAGACACACTACCCATACTTTCACTTATGTTTTATGTACTTTGTCCATTTTTATTAGTATAAAATTAAATATATGTATAGGCCTCCTAATACTACCTACTGGCAATGAATTGCAATGAATGAAATGCATTAAATGCAAAAGTTTAGAATAAAAATGCAGATATTACATTCTATCAGGACCTGCTTGTTATTTTCAAAGTGTGTGACTATATTTGGACAGGTTGTATACCAAAAATAACATCATTAACTTGCATATACTAAGTAAAGATTCACAAAGTTGCCATGCAGTTGTGAGTTGCTCTCATTAGGAGGTACATCAGAGGTACATATATGGATGTCTTTCTACATTTAGTTGATAATCCATCGATGGAATGTAGTAATCCCACTGTCTGGTTTTACCCAGAATAGGATGAGATCTCTTTTGAGTCTGGCTCCTCTCGAGGTTTCTTAAGAGAAACACTACTTGTTTATAGATTCATTAATTAAATGTTCAACTATGAACAATGTCTAGTTCACAACACTGAAGTGTATGTATTTAAATTGGAAACAGTCTAACTGTAAAATACTTTAAATGCAGAATATTCAAATAGATTGTGTTGTTCTTTCTTGTATGACTGTGTTCATAAATGTTTTCTAAAATTGGCACAGAAGGAGCTGTGATGAGGCATCCACCTGTAGCATCTGTTGTGTTTTATTAAAATGCTATTAAAACCAGGATGAGTTTGCACTATCCACAGGGATTTTTCCCAAGACGGCTGCTCTCGCTGTGTTCACTTCATCTGTCACCAGACCCCCCCTACGAGTTAATAGTCCAAACCAAATGTCAATCATCTGTTCCTTCGCAGAGGTAGCTACCTGATGGGACAATGTCAACACAGATTAGCATATTAGACAAAAGTAGGCAGGGGAATACAGAGCTGTTTCCACTCACTTGAATTGGGAGGGTCTGGAAGTTTAATCTTAGTACAGTGAGATTTTTTAGTCAGACAACCTTTTCCTTGCAAGGTGCAAATCAATTGTCTATTTCTTCTTCCAGGAAAACTTTGGACTCTTTTCCAGCACAGAGGATGACCCTGCAGCGTGAGAAAGGGCGTCGGCAGGCAATTCGTGGCCCAGCATTCATGTTCAATGCACGTGGAAGCAGCCTGACAGCCGAGGAGGAGCGTTTCCTCGATGCAGCCGAGTATGGTAACATCCCAGTAGTGCGTAAGATGCTGGAAGAGTCACCCACGCTTAACGTGAACTGTATGGACTACATGGGCCAAAATGGGCTGCAGTTGGCCGTAGGCAACGAGCACCTGGAAGTGACTGAGCTGCTCTTGCGGCGCGAGAACCTGGCACGTGTTGGCGATGCCCTCCTGCTGGCCATCTCAAAGGGCTACGTGCGCATTGTGGAGGCGTTGCTGGGCCACCCATCATTCGCTGGTGGAGAGAGGCTCACGCGCAGCCCATGCGAGCTGCAGGACGACGACTTTTATTCATACGACGAAGACGGCACTCGCTTCTCACCTGACATCACACCTATCATCCTAGCCGCCCACTGCCACAAGTACGAAGTGGTGCACATGCTGCTGATAAAAGGTGCACGCATCGAGCGGCCGCACGACTACTTCTGCAAGTGCGCCGACTGCACGGAGAAACACAGGAAGGACTCGTTCAGCCACTCCAGGTCCAGAATCAACGCATACCGTGGTCTGGCCAGCCCTGCATACCTCTCACTCTCCAGTGAAGACCCCGTTCTCACCGCCCTGGAGCTCAGCAATGAGCTCGCCAAACTGGCCAACATCGAGAAGGAGTTTAAGGTACGATGGCTGGGAATGGTTAGACTTCCTGATGATTTAATGTTTTTTTTTGTTCAAATACTTGAAATCTGATTGCTTGAGAGATTTGTATGGATTTGAACAGACAAGGGTAATGTGGTTGGATTTTGTTTGAAGAAGTAGAAACTTAGTATCTTTTCATACAACTTTAGCTGAGCAAATTGTTTTGAATTTGCCAGCCTAATAACATGTTGGCTTCAAAATAGTCCATTTTGAAATATTTACTAAAAGTGTGACAGTACGAATGTTTTTTTTCCACTTCAGTATACAATTTACTAGGCTCAATTAATGAATATAAAACAATATAATGAATAAAAAAAAATAATAATGTTCCAATCATTTTGCCTTGAACAGATTTTCTTTTTTTTTTCGCGGTCTCTTCATCTTTTATTTACATTCCCATCTGTGCTCACACTCCTGCTATCAGGATTGTTACTGAGCATAGAAAAACAATTTGTGTGTCTGCTTCCATAAATATTGTTATCTTAATAATAAAAGATATATATGTAATATATATTAGGGCATTATAAAATAACATTTTCATTTGTGTTATAAAATAAAAAGGATGACCTGGGTTGATGGGACATCTGTTGCTACTTTTTGCTATATTTGTCCATTTCATTTAGCTGAAGGCATAGCATTGTGCATGAAATTTAGGACATGGCTTTGAAGAATCGTGAAGGTTCTTGTCACTGTTGTAGATCGTATGCCATTGCTGGATGGTGCAACCGTTCAAAACCTTCACGAAATACAGCAGTAAATCAAACGTTTATGATTTACATTGTTGTTCTGTTTCTAGGGCTCTATTAAACACTTTTTTTTCTGACAAATGTGGGTTTTCATATGTAGTTGTGGTGTGCTTGTTCATCAGGAGAGGTGATATGACCCTTGCTGAGAGCAATAAACTTGAGATCATCATGATCTTGGCACAGGTGCTCAATAGCAGTGCATGCTGGGGGATTAGTCTGCCATCCGATCAGCGGAAATGACCTGAGCAGAGCTTTATTGGATGATAGAGACACTTGTTGAGAATAATTTTGCATTTGCTGATTTAGTGGATGCTTTTATCCAAAGCGATTTACTTTGACATTCAGCAATTGTTATTATATGCCATTATTAAATCACAAGAGCTGATTTGTCAACAAAATGCTACAAAAAATTCAGTGAATTTTATTATTATTATTATTATTATTATTATTATTATTATTATTATAACTGTTCTCATCTGTGTCTGATCAGTTACAGCTATGTCTTGCTTTGTATTATATGTTTATAAAGTCTTACATATTTCCATATTGTATCAAATGTGTACTTCTAGTTTTGTGGTGCTGTTTGATTTTTGATATTTTATGGCTTTAACATGCACCTACCTGCTTTAATGTCAAATATGAATATGCTTTGGTTTACAGTGTCTTGTAGGAGACAAAACAAAAGTCTGCTACCTAAAAACAATGGAGGAAATAGGCTCAGACAAAGGTTAAAAGCATGTATTGATTTAATTATATAAATGACTAACCAGGTAATAACTTCAGTCCAGATGTAAATGAATTTAGTACACATGTAAATGAATTAGCTGAGCCCAGCTCATCAGACCAAAGCCTAGCTACTGGGTGACAAACATTAGCTCAGAAGAGCTTTCACAATCTTTCAGAGATTTTTCATTTTATTTACTCTCTCTGGTCTCAATAGTGAATCTAAAACAAAAATGAACTTTAAAAATGAATGGACTAAAAAAATATAACGTATGTGTCTCATCTGTTCAGGGTTCAGGGTCCGATGCGCTAGTAAAAGGCGGTAATATAAAGCACCATTGTGAAATAAAGCATGACAACCAACTTCAAAAAAATGTCTTATTTATAGCCTTAAGCTAATCAATAATGGTTAAGCATTGCAAAGAAAAGTGTTGTGACCGTACTGTCATGTTAGTTGTTTATATGAAAAATTGTAAGCTAGCAATTTTATGTAACTGGATTCAGTTTTGGACTCTCCTGACACCATTTAATGATCAACATTAATTTGCCAAACTATACAGCAGGGGTGTCTACCTGTTTAATCAGTTGATCCTGGCTTTCAGTAGACTCAGGCGTGGCTTCTGATTGGTTGGAATGAACACCTGCACCCACACCAGTGCTTTCTGGATAAGATTGGACACGCCTGCTGTAGAGAATAAGTTGATAGTCTGGCTATAGATAGATCATAGCCTGCCTAAAGCATACTATCCAAATAGTGTCAGCAATTAAGAACACTGTAAAACATGATAGCCCCATTACGTGAACTTATTTCTTCTCTTTAACTCCAATTGTCATGAACAGTTTTGGATATTGAACTCAAGTTAAAAAGTTTGAAATGTCTTACAGTGAATATAAATAATCACTGTAGTGTAAATCTACATAGTGTGTCCATGATATAAGATTTTAATTTATCTTTGTTTTCTCTTTCCCTAATCAAAGCTCTTAGCCCTGTATATTGAGAGAGTCATTGATTATTTAGCCACCAAATGCACTAAAAAGAAGAAGAAGAAAAAAGTTTACATGGAATGAGTGCTGTGTAGGCTGTATAATCATTCTACATTAAAATAAAAATAATTTAATATTTTATATATCTTTATCTAATATTGTAATGAACTTTTAAGTAATAGTAAGTAAATAATACTCCACAGGAAAGTAGATGAAGTCAATCTTTGTATGATTTTGAATAAGTGAAGGTGGATTTTGTTCAATTTCATACAAAATATGAAAGTAATAAAAGCTACCAACTATACCTTCCATTGTATAGAAACCCTAAATCTTTTCCTCTGACTGTTAGAAAGTGCTGAGACTGGAGACTCCTTCCATAAATGCTAACTAAACATCTCCTGACAGAAAACTTCATTATAGCAACCTCTGAAAATTGTTTGTCAGTATTAACGATATGCTCTGCTTGAATACTTTTCACACAGGCGTTAAAAAATATACTTTTTAATTTAACATAGCACCAATTCAGAGCTTTTTTTTTTTCCTTATGAAAAAAATATTGCATTTTATACAACTTGAATTTTATTATTACTTCTTTATGATAATGTATAAATGTTTTTTGTTCTGAGGTTTTTATTCACAGGGTTGGTTAAGACGTTTAATTAGCTCTTCTCAGCAGATACTGTTATCTCACTTTTTCAATGTATAACAGTTATATACAGACGTCCTGGACTGAATAAGCCTGGCTTTGATGAGGTAAATGTGCACAACAGTGCCCCTCATATCAAATCCCTTCAGACAAGAACTGTTCTTGAAGACTTGATGTTCTACTAAGCCGTAATTGAATTTGACAGCATGGTTGGTTTGCTTCATGGAGGAAACAGTCAAAGTATTAGTATCACACCCAGCCAAGCGGGACATTCAGCATCTTCTGCTAATTCAAACGTTGTCAAGTAGAATCTGCTGCTGCTGCTGGTCCAGTATGCCAAAGCGAGTCCAAACCATCGTTTTCATTTCTGTTCCCATTTATTCATTTGGCAGACACGTTAAGTGCTAGTACTGAGGAGACACTAGTCATTAAGCATTCAGTCACAACCAGAGTTTGGTGTAACGCATTACTGTAATCTAATGACTTTTTCTGATAATGCAGTAACGTAACGCATTACATTTTATATTTGTGTCATTTGATTACAGTTACTTATGTCAATAAAATTATGTTACTTGCATTACAGATTTATTAAGAAAACAATATTAAGTAAAATGCATTTTTAAATTAAATCATGTTTTGCCCCAAAATTTTTTCTTTAGCCCCGAATAATTCTCCACTCAGAGCGGTTTGTCACCACGTAACTGAACGCCAGTAAAAGAAGATGGCGGTGTTGTAATTTTACTGTATATCTTCAGTGAATGGAGGCGAGACCAATCAGACAGGGTTTACAGGAAAATGCGTGGAAACACTCGCGTCTTATTGGCTGACAGTCTCTCAATTCTGCCAAACGCTAGCTCACAGTCAGTGTGAGGAAAAATGGATATACGCCAATTTTTTTTTAAACCAGTAAAGGGGTTGAAACTGAAACAGTAACATCCTCTCATTCTGAGCAGGATAACAAGGTGTATAAAAGTCTATATGAGTTCCAGTTTACGTGAACATGATTCAGATACTAGTATTTCCAGATACAAGGTTTATTTGAATGCACTTCTTTTAAGACTTTGTTGAGTCACACAGGGATTTACTGTATATGACGGATGCTCCAGATCAACAGATTAAAAAGGTTTGTGTAATTGTTGTACTGTTCTGTAAGGAGATGTTTATTTAACATTTTTGGAAGGAGTCGCCAGTGTTAGAACTTTGTACCAGTCAGACGTACATGAAGCTTTAAAACTTTAAGTTTTTGGGAAAAGTTGGAAAGGGAATCAGAACGTCTTCAGGAGAGAGGACACTGGGACTTCCGGTTTCTCTGTAATGTGACAAGCTTCGTTTTTGTTGTTGTTTTTTTTCTTTAATTAACTCTTATTAACAAAATTATGTATTTGCTGTTTTGTTCTGTTGTGTTAACAGAGATCCTACCTTCTCTCTCTCTGTCTCTGTCTCTCTCTTTTGTCTATCTCTGTCTCTGTATCTCTCTCAAGCTCCTTGCTGTTTATTGCTATGTCTGTCTGTCTTTGTTTCACTCTCACTCTTTGTCTTTTTCTTTCTCTTTGTCTATTTCTTTCTATCTCTCTGTGTGTCTGTCTCTCACTCTCTGTTTACCTCTGTATCTATGTCTCTCTCTCACACCATCTCTCTGTCTCTATCTCTCTCAGAATGACTACAGGAAATTGTCTATGCAGTGTAAGGACTTTGTGGTGGGCGTGCTGGACCTGTGCAGAGACACAGAGGAGGTGGAGGCCATACTGAATGGAGACGTATCTGCGGAGCTGGCGGCGGGCCAGCACCATCGCTCTCTCATCAGTAGAGTCAAACTGGCTATCAAATATGAAGTCAAGAAGGCAAGTAGCTCAGCTTGGCCTCTTCTGCTGTAATGTACATGACATGTGCAGTCTGCGTGCTTTCCCCACCATATGCTCAGTTTAATATATAACCACCCGTAACAGCTAATTCCACTAATTGCTCCCTCCATCTGCTACTGTCTCTGAATGCTCCATCCTGAGATATAACAGGATGAAATACAGTGTACTCCTCAGTCCTGTGTATTTCATATCGTGTGTGTGTGTGTGGAAATACTGTATGTCTGGAGGGCGGGTCCCTATTTTGGTTTTCAGAAATAAGTTACAAACTCTTGGCTTTATATCATCTCCAAAAATCATGGAAAAACTCTTTCGTTATTTTTTTAAACACATTTACAATCAGAAAACAAGCGATCTTTATCACATCATCAGTGTACATTTTCATATGCAAAATGGACGTACATGGTGTTCTTATGAGGAATTCCACCAAGTCACCTTCTTTATATTCCAAAAACATGGCCATTATGAATAATGAATAGCTGTTTTGACAATAGCCGAGACCAGTATTACTGTTTTCAATCAAAACCATCATGTTTAATTAATGTATACTGCTGCGCGGTCCTAATATGTAACATATATGTGGATATCATTCTAATCATGTCATTTAAATAGAATGTATGCTGGTGACATTTTTATAATATTATACTCATCGATGTTGTGTGAATAATTTAGTGGTAGAAATAACCAGCTGGCTGACAGAATTTAAACACATTTTGTTTGCCATATCATTTGCTTTTCAAAAGATTCAGGAATAGAGTTTATATCAGCTAATTTCCTCATCTTTGTGAAGGCAATATATTAGTCGAGTCTGGAAGATTTGTTAGACATTTTATCAATTCTTTTAATTATAGGATGTTTCGGCTTTACCACTGAACTAAAAGAGGATCTCAGCGGTCAATAAAGTGGGATATAAATGACCACTAGGAAAACCAATTAGTTTATGCGACTACAATTTTTTTTTTACCTGAATATTTTATGTTCATAATAATGGAGAAATAAGTAAAAAACTGTCAGCTTATATTACAATGCTAATCTAAAATAATTAAGCAAACAAAAAAAGTCACTAGATGTCTCTATGGTATTTTTGGAACATTACTTTTTCTTTTTTTTTTTTTTCTTTTTTTTTTTTGGTGTTTTGAAATTTTAATGTTTGACCCATGTATGCATCAGCTCCTGGGTCAGCTGCATGTCATTATGTGAGATTCAAAGGGGAAGAGCTAAAAGTTGTCCAATACTGATTTAGCACAGCTGTGAGATTTAGCCATGAATGTAATTCCTTGTGAACTGATTCTAACGGTGATTACAAACTGGCTGTGAGTTACGATTGCTCAGACAGGTGCCTGGCTGCAATCTTATAGCTTTCTGATCATAAAACTATACAGTTTTAAAGTTATTTAAGATTAGTTTCTCACAAAGCTAACGGTAAAAGACTTGTAATACTGTAGTGTGAATCTCAAAGGGTGTCTAACTATCTGGTCATTCAAGTGTGAGTGATGGTTTTGTGATAAGAATCTGATGTGAACTGGAGATTACTGGCAATGTTAATCTAATTTTTAAAGCATGGTCAATTGAGGTCAGCTATGCACTATTAAAGTGTTTTTATTCATTCCAACACATAATGTGGCTTCATTTATTAAGGTTATACTCTATATAGTATAGATGATGTATATAAAGATTGTTTTTTTTACTCCTTTGTCAGAATAGTCATAGCTGTTCTACCTTCACTTCACTTGACGTCATATTTTTTAGGATAATTAGACATATTTTGAAACATATCATTGATATATCAAGCAGCAGGGCTATGTTAAGTAGGGCAGATATGAATTTAACACCTATAATTCCCATTAGATACACGCAATTAACCTACTAACTCAAATCAGACCCACGTGTACACCAGAGAACAAAACCGCCAGCATCCATCCTCTGCGTAAGCAGTGATCTTAGCTTTGGCCCAGAAACCGTGATTTACCTTTTCAGCATGTACTAAGTCTTGTATCCTGAGCTAGACGAGAGAATTCTCTCTTGTACTCAGAGAACTGTAGTCATTTCTGATTTAAGGAGATAATAGTTTAATTTATTAATTGATATAATGGACTTGGTGCAGACCCTAGTAATCTGTTATGGCAAGTAAATAATACGTTTTTATTGATCTAAGTCAACCCCATCCAGGGTGTCCCCCGCCTTGTGCCCCATGCCCCCTGGGGTACGCTCCAGGTTCCCCACGACCCAGTAAGAATAAGTGGTATAGAAAATGGATGGATGGATGGATGGATGATCTAAGTCAGTACAATGTTTGGCTACAATTACAGCTACAAAGCTTCTGGGATATTTCTCTATCAGCTTTCCACATATGGATCCTAATAATTTTCCCTTTCTTCCTGGAAAAATTGCCCAAGCTCAGGTAGATTGGATGGAGGTCATTGTTGAAGAGCAATTTTCAAGTCTTGTCACAGATTCTCAATGAGATTGAAGTCTTAAACTTGACTAGGCCATTCTAACACATTCAGGTACACGGCTGTAAACCACCCCAGTGTAGCTTTTTTTCAACATTGTCCTGTTGGATGGCAAGCTCCGCCTCAGTCTCAATTCTCTGCAGACTGAAACAGGTTTCCTTCTAGTATTGCCCTGTATTTGGCTCCATCCATCTTGAGCTCTACCCTGATCACTTTTTCTGTCCCTGCTGATGAAAAGCTTTCACACAATTTGATGCTACCACCACCATGGTTCACTTTGGGGATGGTGTTCTCACAGTTATGATCAGTGTTGCGATTCTGCCAAACATAGTGCTTTATGCCACAGCCAAAATGTAAAATTTTTCTCTCATCAGACTCAACAACCTTCTTGCATATTTGCTGAGTATTCAGCATGCGTTTTGGCAAACACCAAACATAATTTCATATGTTTTTTCCACTCTTCAATAAAGCCCAGATTTCTGGACTGTCCATCCTGTGGTTGTGCTGTGTGCAATTCCTTCTGTGT
Organism: Ictalurus furcatus; assembly: GCF_023375685.1. NCBI lineage: Eukaryota > Metazoa > Chordata > Actinopteri > Siluriformes > Ictaluridae > Ictalurus > Ictalurus furcatus. Next base: position 7,267,214 of record NC_071268.1, on the reverse strand, counting down.
GAGCTTCAGAGCTCCAAGATAGACAGTGTGACAGGCACAAAGAAGACATTCACCAAGACCACCAACTCTGTCCTGGCAACCAGGTGGTGTAATGAACTTCTCTTGGCTGTCCAAACAACTAATTCTTTATCTGTCTTCAAAAAAAAACTGAAGACCTCTTCACTAAGTACTTAAACAAGCACTACATCTACATATCTTATTATTTAAAAAATCCTATATGGTCTTCTTTGCCACAATAACTCTCACTGTAACCTATTGTATGTAACAGGGTTCTAGTTGTACTAACATGAGGACATATTTTCAACAGAAAATTCAGTGCACATCTATAAGTCGTTCTGGAAAAGAGTGTCTGCTAAATGATGTTAATGTGAAGTACATGCAAATGTTGGCAGCTTCTCTGAGTAAAAAACTCCTTACCCAATCACTGACTTCTAGTGAACGGTCTCTTCTAGGCAGAGTCATGATCATTTTAATTGGTTTTTCCAATGAAACACACTTTCATTTTTCACATTCAGATTCTGATTATGCTGGTCTTTACTGTGATGATGAAGATGAAGAGTGGCATGTTGATATTCCTCTCAGTCTTTTTGCTGTCATTGTTGGTAATTACATGACAGTATCCGTGAAGGATGTGTTAAAAATGCTTCACACTTTCACCGCTGAACAAAATTCAACCCATCACCCAGTCCTCAGTCTCTCCATCCTGGCCTCTGGATGCTGTTTCTCAGGCAAGGGTCTAATCTCACTCTCCACACCAAGTGCACATTTTGAGGCATAGACCAGCTGTGGGTCCAAGCATAAACACGGAGAACTCTCTTCAACCATCATTACTGTCTCTGCTGTTCCCCAGATCTGCCACTGAATACATCACTCCAGAATTAAGTCAGATCTGTTAATGGGATTATTATGACTGCTCTCTGTTTCTCTGACATTCCCACTTAACATGCAAATGGCCATCTATCCTTTCAGCAACTGCTTCAGTCAAACAAGCTGTTTGGCTCTATACACTTTGCTTGGATCTCCAACTCTTATTATTGGTGTTAAGAGTGTGCAAAATCAGTAAAATGCCTTTACCAGACAAAAAAAGTGTAAAGAACCAGGATTTGCATTGATTTGATGGAAATTATATGAAGAATATTGACGGATTCACTGTAGGGTTGGTCAATTTAGCAAGGAATATAACATTTGGGGACACTCTGTTATAGGAAATTAATCAATGATGGGGTGGTGTGATGCAGCCCGATGCAAAGCAAAGTCACTGATACCACTCAGAAGTGGATTATTTTCTAATAACTGCACATATCGAAGACTTTTATTCTAGTTGTACCACAAATATTATCTTATTAACTCTCTTGAAGTGAATAAAATGTAACAATGCAGTTTGCCATGTTACCGTGAACCTCCAAAGTGCTCCATCCTGAAGGACTCTCATGTGTTGGAAAACCTCTGTCTTTTTTAAGGCGCTGACACTAGAGACTCGTTCCATAAATACACCATAAAGAAAACATCACCGTTTCAACAATTATACATATTTTCTAATCAGTTTATATGGAGTGTCAGTCATACAAGTCCCTGTTTAAGTTGTTACTGTAGTAATGATAAGGTATTAGTACAAGCACATTATGATTGACTTGAAAATAAACCAACACTTTCAAATCAGAATCAAGAATTCATCAGCTCTGCAGTATAAACATAAATAAAGCATGATATTTTCAAAACGTTGGTGTTATTATGGTCTGAATTGCATTTGTTGGAATAAGAAGCCAGTTAATGTCAGAAAGATGAAGTTGTTTACTGCAGCACATAGTGCCAGTGAATCTACAGTGTTTCGGGTGTTATGTATTCTCAGTATTGTGATACATGCAGCCAAATCCATTCTTATGGCCTATAATTAATCTTTGTGACTAGAAAGTTTTATCCATTTATTGAAACTCATTCAGAGTTTTTATAATGATGCCAACAACCAAGGCCGAGATGGAATGGAAGAAGTTTTTCTCAGTGATGTGACAGTACAATATCATGATATTGATATTGTAATAGACTGATATTGTAGCGGTATAACAATATAATTTCATAACATTTTTGAATTTTTTATAACACTGACAAACTTTAAAGTAGTTTGCTTGAAAGAATCTTTAAATTGTAAAAAATGTTCAAATGTAGTTACAGATTTGGGGTTTTTTTTTGTTGTTTGTTTTTTTGGTTTTTTTTTTTTTTTTTTTGTAGCCATGTTTGTAGAAGTTCAATAAAAGTATCATCAACCTTTTTTAAGCAACACTGAGATTTCCCTGGCAGTTGTTAACAAACCTATATATTGTGTATTGTCTTAAAGTATTGTGTTAAGATATATTTTCCTTAATGTGTCATCCAATAACGAAGTGACTTTTATTTGAAAACCTTTTTCTTATCTTATACATACATGAAAACTGAAATACTTGAACATTTCTTTCCTCTCCAGTTTGTAGCCCATCCTAACTGCCAGCAGCAGCTGTTGACTATCTGGTATGAAAACCTGTCAGGTCTCCGTGAGCAGTCCATTGCAGTGAAGTGTCTGGTGGTGCTGGTGGTAGCTCTAGGCCTCCCCCTGCTGGCTGTGGGGTACTGGTTTGCTCCATGCAGCAAGGTAATGTGCCATGAAACAATTTCTTAAAATAAAGCCTTAAAATGGTCAAATATGTATCATTGTTATTATTAAAATGTTCTGTTCTGTTCTGTAAAATGTTCTCTTTATTCATGTTCCACGCAATGGCTTGGATCCTCGTTTTTTTCCTTATACCATTATTTAATGTTTAAATGTTCAGAGCACAATACGCAGACTGTACTATGGTGTTTAATCTACGTTATCGTTATTATCATGATCAGGAACTTAATTTTATAACTCAATCATTTAGTTCAATTATGAATAGCCAGAGAAATGTACTTTAGTATTGACATGCTGCAGTGAGTGCTTGTCATTTTGCTTTTATGCAGGCATTATTATTTTTATGTGTCCAGGTAAGACAGTGATTTCTAAAAGAGTGAGTGTTTTTGTTTGTTTGTTTGGGGTTTTTTTTGTTTGTTTGTTTGTTTGTTTGTTTGTTTGTTTTTTGTGGAGTATTAGCAGACGGTATGAAACGAGTCACTCTGGCAGATCTGTCACTAGGAGATGAAAATGGCAAGATGACATTGCAGAGTAATGTGGATTAACCTTTATATTTAGCCTGGAACTCACTGGTGGGTGACTTCTTATTTCTCGACAAGGTCAGATGGTCATGCCACATATTCAATTTAAGAACAGAATGTACATGAGAAACGAGCAAATTGTTACGATCTAATAAATCTTCTATTACATTAAACAGCCAAGATAGTATTCATGTTTTGCATCAAATGTCAGCCTTTGCTGTGATTTTAACAGAGGGATTAAAATATATTTATATTTCCAAAGCGTATTACTCAGTAACTTTATAGATGTTCTAAAGTAACTTTTTTTTTTTTTTTTTTTAAATGATATGTTACTTTTACATTATAAGAATGAGAGGAAACATGTGCAACCATCCATGGCTTCTTGGATTTTGAGACTCCATTAAGCAGCCATGGGACCCACTTGGATCACCACATGAGTTAATGTAATCCTCTGAGGCTTGTTTCACGACGCGAGTTGAACAAACTCAGAGTTGCAGAGTAAGTTTTGAGTTGTCAAAACCAAACAAATCCAATCCGGGTTAATTAAGGTTAACAGGTTTCATGACTCTGATTATCAACTGTGTCAGTCAACCCAGGTTTTAACCCTGAATCATGGTTTACTCAGCGTGCGCGTGCACATAAACGGCAGACGTTTGCAGCAAACAGCCAATAGCATTCAACATGGAAAGAAAGCAGGTGTGCATACTTCCGGTCGAGGAGCAAGAAATTATTATGCGGAAATATGAGGAATTTAAACCTACACTAACTGCAAAAAGCAACACCATTGCGGCTGCCAAAGCTCAGGAGCATTACTGATTGTGTAAATGCGTATTTACATTTATAGGCTCACAATGAGAATAAATAGATTGAAAACTTTTCACCCCAACATCTTTCATGTAATTTCATTTAATATAAATGTAATTTTTTAAATTAAATATTAATAAAATAAACATCAATTTGTGAAAATATATTAGGATGACACATGATGTATCACTCGCAAAGAACCGTAAACCACTAAAGGATTAACTTGCATGCATCAGATTTATATCGCTTTGCTCGCAGCTGATTGGTCCAAGATGGGTCAAAGTTTTCTTACCCAGAATAAAACCTGCTCCGGAGCAGGTTAGCCATGTAGCGTAAGTTACCATGGTGATGAAACCCGCTAAAAACCAATACAAATTCTTGAGACTGCTCTTGAGTTTGCTCAAACTAAACTCAAACTTACCTAAACTAGCTTCGTGAAACAGGCTTCTGCTTGCAAATGACCCCTAACTTCATCAAGCTGTTGTTGTTTTTGTAATAAAGGTTAACATTTGAGTCCAATACATTCCACCTCCATACAGTGGTGGAATTTAAACTGACCTTCATTGAAAACCTTTAGTTGTCTTTATTTTTTATTCTCCTGGCTATGTTTGATAGTTAGAGATGAAGGAGGTAGTCATGCCTATAATGAATAACTAGCCAAGTCCATTATACCTCTGTGGCTTATGTACGATTACCACAATCAGTAATTTTGACACATTGCCTTGTAGTAAGAGAACAATCCGAATCACAGAATGGAAGCCGAACCCTATGTACTCGCTAGTAATTGATGAAGTTATACATCATCATTCATTTTCTGTGTGTGTGTGTGTGTGTGTGTGTGTGTGTGTGTGTGTGCGACTAATGTTTTTCATGACAAAGCAACAGCACAATAAGTAAAATTTCACTTGACATTTTCTCAATTCTACGACATGGTAAAGCAACAAATTATTTCATTTGGTCAGACTTAAGTTACTTACGTTCTCCACTCATTTCAGTTCTTACGTGCCTGCTATTTCCCACCTACCTAGCATATAACAGCTATCAACTGGGGAGGATGAAGGCTAAGATGTACTTCCTCTCAGTGCAGTGTAACACACTCAAAGTGAAGTCCACATACTCTACATGAGCTCACAGGCACCCACAATTGGCTAGTGTCACTATGATTGACAGGATAGAAAGAGTAACACCATCCCTCCCATCCAGAGAGCATGGCCAATTTTACTCCCCATGCTCTAGGTAATGGTGTATGTCAATGTTGTATATGTGGAACACCCTGCTGTCCATGAGCAAATATTTGACTTTGCTGTTTGAATGTTTCCAGCTGGGTAAAGTCTTGCGCAGTCCCTTCATGAAGTTTGTGGCACATGCTGCGTCCTTCATCATCTTCCTCTGCCTGCTGGTCTTTAATGCATCTGACCGGTTTGAGGGCATTAGCACTCTGCCCAACGTCACGGTCACAGACTACCCACTGCAGATCTTCAGAGTGAAGACCACTCGCTTCTCATGGACCGAGATCCTCATCATGGTGTGGGTGGCAGGTAGGATGGTAACTCAATCAGTCTCATACTGTTTAGTGTTATATTTTAGTATTATTATACTGTATGTCTAATACGATTTAATTGGGACCGTCCCTGAGCATTTCTAGACATACCTACAGAAGTCACAGATACTGACATAGGTCATCTTTATCCCGTGATTAAACAGTTCTATCCTGATGAGAGTAGTCTCCTCCAGGATGCCTCAGCCCCCATACACAGGACACAAAGGCTCACTGAATTGTTTGATGAGTAAATGGCGTAAGTCATATGGTATGGCCATCACACTCAGCAGATCCAAATCCTGAACACCTATGGGAGATTTTGGAGCGATGTGTTAAACAGCGATCTCACTTACCAACATCAAAACACCAATTAATTTAATATCTTTTAGAAAAAAAGGTTGTGCATTTCTTTAATACAGTTCCAGAGACTTGTATAAGACTTGCCAAGGTGCATGAAGCTGGCCAAAAACCTTACTAAGATGTTTTATGTTGGTTTTTCCTTTCATTTCTCACCTGTCTATATTTATAAAAGTTTTAAGTCCTTTTGAAATGTCTTAATAGTAGTCAAGAAACTAGATGTTTTACCATTCACCAGAGGACCTTCATTGGTACTCCCTCTAATATTTAAGAGTATAACACAAGCTGGGTTGCCTTGACTTACAGTTCTGACTTTGTTCTGCTAGACAACTGATGCATTTAGCGGTCAGTATTTTAAAAACATTTAGAAATAAACCCTGTCCACTCCCCCCCACCAGTGTATTACACTGTTCAATGTCGTGTGACAAAGTAGTGCATTCATTATATCTGGCAGCCTGTGTACTGCATGGAAATGATCATCCATTACAGAAGTCATCATGTTGAGTGAGCCACACTGAACACACTCCGGACTAATTCCATTTCCAGCCCTGTTGTGGTTGGCTTGTCCATGAGAGGTTCCTGAATGAATGGGTTCATTTCTATTACATATCCGTCGCAGTGGCCTTGAAAGTGAGTGATTTTCAGCCCTGTCTTGAAAAACATTGGCTCAACAGTCAATCTGTAAATTAGACCGAACACAAATTATGCGAATGTCCTTTGGGAGTACTGTTTCTCAGTGTCTGAGGCCCATTTTAATCTAGTTTACTGTTCTCCTCTTGTGAAAAATAAAAATTCCTCTTGTTGTCTCTGGATTAGTATTGTTAGAAAAGTATATAGAAATTGATATCAAGTGCGTGTCTTTGCCTTGGAGAGTCTTCCTGGTCATTGTACCTACTCATTAATATTCAATACTAGACTGCTGATGCTCATTAATATTCATTAGCTTGCCGATTGCCTTCTCAACAAAGGGAAAAGCATTTTACATCACTGTATAATCTGACGTCTTCTTTGAAACCAGCGTTTTGGAACCAGGTGCAGAAATTTGCTAACTCGTTATTTTATATAGCCATTATTTAATTTAACTAAGTCAATTGCTTGCTGTTGTAGTAAACTGTGCATGTTGTGTGCGCTGAGAGAAATAAACTATGCTGTATGACAAGCTGGGACACCGGTTTGAGGATCACCGGAAAAAAAATAATCTTCCCAGAGATTATGGAGAGTTTATCTCTTTTCACAGTCACCATACTGCTGACCAAGCATGCATGTTCACAGTTACTCATGCTTCTTAAATAACCAATGTTTAGAAAATATTGTTCTTGCTTATAACAGTGTGGTTACTTCGCATTCTTGTGTTTTGTATACCCGGTTTTGACTTGGTTTGTTCAATAAAACCCCACACGTGCATCCTGCCCACTTCTGATATAATTGCAGTCTTCTTTTTTAAAAAAAATGACCTCAAGAAAGCATTCATCAGAATAAATAGTCACTTAGAACTCTATAAAAGATCTAATCTTTTAAATAAACCTCAAGACCAACCACATCAATTATCTACTGAGTCTCCTCAGAGACAGAGAAGAGAGAGATAAGAGAGAGATGGATGGACTAAAACCATTTTATTTCATGTTATTTAGTGGTTCAGAAGCTTTTACTCCATCCTGCAGGCATGATGTGGTCGGAGTGTAAGGAACTTTGGACAGAAGGGCCGAGGGAATACATCCTGCAGCTGTGGAACGTTCTGGACTTTGGCATGCTGTCCATCTTCATCGCAGCGTTCACCGCCCGCTTCTTTGCCTTCCTGCAGGCCATGAAAGCACAGAAGTATGTGGACGAGAACATCCACGCCGCTGACCTCTCTCTGGTCACGCTGCCACCCGACATCAAGTACTTCACGTACGGTGAGTGGGAGAGACGGCTTTACTTAAAAATGGGTCTGACGTGGTTACAATTATTTTGTATAACCCTTTCGCGTTCTTCATGATATCTGTTTGTCAGGTAGTCCTGACGGGATACATGTGCTCTTCATTTTAGGTCATTCTAAGTCTATTTCTATAGATCAATTGTAAAATAGTAAAAAAGTACATTTTGTTCTTTTTCTATTCAAAAACTATGGAGGATGCAATGTTTAAGAAATGTAATGACTTACTTGCTTACTACAGTTATTTATTTGCTGACATTTGAAAAAAATTTCAGTATAAATTAAGTATTTGTATCTGAGCAGATTTTCAGGAGTGTTTCCACAACTAACTTTTACAATCTCGTACCTAGAATCAGCGTGTATGATTAGTCTAATATACAAAAATAAGATAATAAAAGTCGATTTCACAGTATAAGAGTATACAGTTATACTAAAAGTTGTACAATATTTGTTGTGATTGTGTTCCTCCAGCAAGGGATAAATGGCTTCCCTCAGACCCTCAGCTCATCTCAGAGGGCCTGTACGCCATCGCTGTGGTCCTGAGCTTCTCTCGTATTGCTTACATCCTCCCAGCCAACGAAAGCTTCGGCCCGCTACAGATCTCTCTGGGACGCACTGTGAAGGACATCTTCAAGTTCATGGTGCTCTTCATCATGGTCTTCCTCGCATTCATGATCGGCATGTTCATCCTCTACTCTTACTATCTGGGAGCTAAGGTTAACTCTGCCTTTACCACGTGAGTTACAATCAATCAATTCTTCTCACATATTGGTGAAGCATTATATCCGGGGTGTTCAATTACCAGCATTTATCCGAAAGGTGCATTCTGAATGCAGACATTAAATGTATATCACCTACAAAATACATGAACACACTGCAGTTCATTAGCAAGAAAAAACTCTGTCAAATTATGGTTTCACTACACTGTGTATTACATAAGTGTTGACCTCCATTGAACTCATTTTGTATTGTAACTTCCTGGAACTGAAATGGAGTGGAATTGTGATTATATATGAAGTGGACTTTAACTGGTAAATCGATTTGGGATTATACATAAAATTTTTACACTGCTAATGAAGAATTCCATCATGAGTTGATGATCAGTTTATGGTCCTGAGTATATTGCTCAACTTCTCCCCCTATTGGAATAACAGAGACTAGCTGAATGGTTTGTTTTTTCTGGACCTTTTTCAGGTATTTTAAATTAAAATGTAAAACAATAAAAAAATGGCTTATTGATTTTTTTTTTTTTAAATCAATTGGTGAAAGAGTTTCCTTTGTCTACATGCAGATGTATATTTTAGTAACATTTACTCATTGGTTTTTACTTGTATTAGCTTAATTATATCGAGTAGAGTACAGTTCAATTGAGTAATTCCAATGATATCCAATCACGTTCCATCTATTTGAACAAATTATGTAGATGAAATCGCAAATAAACACATCATGAGTAAAGTTATATTTTGCCCTTTTTCCAGGGCAAAAAGGAACTACATTGGGAATGTGCATGTGTAAGCGACACAGAATTCGATCAAATTGCTTATTATTTAAATAAAAAACCTTATTTAAATTGAATAGACAAGCTAAACATAATAATATACAATTTACTAAAGGTTGAGTCCATTTTTTTTTTCAGTGTAAGTTAATTTATTGGGCCAGTCTTGGTCCCTGAACCATAAGTTTGACATCCCTGCATTAAATACAGGGTGAGAGCCAGAAATTGTGAAGCATGCAAAGGCAATTAAGTAGTCCTATAAGATCATTTCAGCCCAGTTTGCTCACATGCTGCAACTCCAGCATCTGACCAAATTCAGATGGAGAAAGTCAGGGCTAAGCATGAGCTTGCCCGACCAAAGAACTCATTTCATGCTGTAGTTCATCTTCTCCATGGACACAGTCTCACTAAAGAGTGCAGGAAGGAATGAATCACGTTCTCTTGCAGCAGTCTGTGTGTGTATGTGTGTGTGTGTGTGTGTGTGTGTGTGTGTGTGTGTGCGCGTGCAATTTCCTCAGGTCTAGTAATTTCATCAAGAGAGCTCTAGCACACCAAGCAGATTTACTTCACAGTCATTTCCTGTTACTAGTTACTCAATCCTCTGTCTGTTTGATTTTCATACAAAATGACATTGAGTTCCTGGTAAAATTGTCAATAAATAAAATTGTCAATAAATTGTCATCACATTGTTTGAATGAACTGGGCCAAGAGCTATTTCATGAATGCATTAGGTTAGTCTTCAAACAAGAAAGGAATAGGGCTAAATACTAAGTAACACATGTGTCTCTTTATTGATCTATCTAATGATCTATTGCTCTATTTTTATTGATTTATCTCTGCAGAGTGGAGGAGAGTTTTAAAACTTTGTTCTGGTCCATATTTGGCTTGTCTGAAGTCTCCTCCGTGGTCCTGAAGTACGACCATAAGTTCATAGAGAACATTGGCTACGTCCTGTATGGGATATATAACGTAACTATGGTGGTGGTTCTGCTGAACATGCTCATCGCTATGATCAACAGCTCCTACCAGGAGATAGAGGTGAGTCCCAAAAATCCGATATTCACAATTATTTACAGTTGAACGGAAAGATATGAGATATGAGACATTGATGAAGAGAAAGAACGAAGGTTGAGTGTAACGAGTGCTGTTTATGAAATTAGTGTATGTGATAAAAAAGCAAAGTAAAAAAAAGAATAAATCAAATTTAAGCAACAAGTTGAAGGAAAGCCTGTTAATTAAAATGATTTATGCACAACCCTGTTGAAGTCTCAACAATCAGTCTGATTAGTCAAAAGATTAATTTTCTTTATCAGCAGCTCTAAGAGAAGTGCAGTTGTAAAACAGGATTATATTAATGTGCTCGTTTATATACGCTATAGTTTCTGTAGTAGTAACTCACAGGGACGTGTATGGCAGATGTTCTATAATAAATGGCATATAATAACACTGTAAATGGATTAAAAGTGGTGAAGATTTAGTGAATAGATTTAGGTGAAGCTGAAGTGCTTTAGGTAACACTGTTTTTTCAGTAACCAGCTGCTTTATATATATATATATATATATATATATATATATATATATATATATATATATATATATATATACATACATACATACATATACACAGGTACATCTAATCCATAATTTCATTCAAAAAGTGGAATTTTCATTTATTCTAGGTTCGTTACACATAAAGTGAAATATTTCAAACCTTTTTTTTTGCTTAAATCTTGATGATTACAGCTTATAGCTCATGGAAATCAAAAATCCAGTTTCTCAAAATATTAGAATAAAGAATTTATAATACAGAAATGTCGACCTTCTGAAAAGTATGTTAATTTATGCACTGATACTCGGTCAGGGCTTTAATCCTTTTGCACGAATTACTGCATCAATGCAGCATGACATGGAGGCAATCAGCCTGTGGCACTGCTGAGGTGTTCTGGAAGCCCAGGTTGCTTTGATAGCAGCTTTCAGCTCGTCTGTATTGTTGGGTCTGGTGTCTCTCATAGATTCTCTATGGGGTTCAGGTCAGGCGAGTTGGCTGGACAATCAAGCACAGTAATACCATGGTCAGCAAACCAGTTACTAGAAGTTTTGGCACTGTGGGCAGGTGCCAAGTCCTGCTGGAAAAGGAAATCAGCATCTCCATAAAGCTCGTCAGCAGACGGAAGCATGAAGTGCTCTAAAATCTCCTGGTAGACGCTGCATCGACTCTCGACTTGAGAAAACACACTGGACCAACACCAGCAGATGACATGGCTCCTCAAATCATCACTGACTGTGGAAACTTCACACTGGACTTCAAGTAACTTGGATTCTGTGCCTTTCCACTCTTCCTCCAGATTCTCAGACCTTGATTTCCAAATGAAATGCATAATTTACTTTCATCCTCCTCATGATTGTGGTTGTGTACTGAACCAGACTGAGAGATTAAAGGCTCAGGAAACCTATGCAGGTGTTTTGAGTTCATGAGCTGATTAGAGCTCTTCCTCAGGTCAACATTTCTGTATTATTAGTCTAATATTTTGAGATACTGGATTTTTGATTTCCATGAGCTGTAAGCTGTAATCATCGAGCTTAAAACAAAAAAAGGCTTGAAATATTTCACTTTATGTGTAATGAATCTAGAATATATGAAAGTTCCACTTTTTGAATTAAATTATAGAAAAAAATGAACTTTTCCACGATATTCTAAAAATTGCTGTGGTATGAGAGGAATAAAACTCTCAAAGTAACTCTGCTTTATGTTGGACCATCACAACAGGCCATCGTTGATTATTTTCTTAAAACTGCAGATCTTGTTGTATTTTTTCCTTATGTAAATCTTGCTTTAATAGGTCTGTCAGCTGATTGGCAGGAGAGTTTAATGAGCAAATATTTTTAATCTACTCTTGTAGACTGTTTTGTAAGATGATTCATTTGATTCAATTCAATTCAGTTTCATTTGTATAGCGATTTTAACAATGGACATTGTCCCAAAGCAGTCCCAAAATTGACCAACGCAATCATTTCCGTTTATATCATGAAATGGTGATGAAAGACTAAGGACGGTGGGGTAGAAAGGGAATCTCAAACACTGTAAATAGTTTTGGATTTTTCATGGTTCTGACCACGATTAATGGACCATGCAATCCCACAGGAAACATGTTCCAGTTAGTTTTTTCAGATTAAGACAGAGCAATGTATAACACAGTTTCCCAGATCTTCCCCCCAATTTGGTCTCCTGCTAATTCCTGCCCACCATCCAGCTCTCTGGAATCATAAGACAGCTATCAAGAGCGGCGGGTAAAGGCTGACACATGCATCTTTTCAAGCTGATGCTCCTGCTGTGTCACAGGGCAGCGTAACACACTCAGCGGAAAGCACTGTCAGCCTTCTTATCCATACATGGTCTCACAGATGCCCACAATTGGTTGTTGTCACTGGGATTGACAGGGTGAGAGCGTATGCCATCCCTCCCTCCCAGAGAGCATGGCTAATTTTGTAGCTTCTCATGAAGCTGGTTAAGAAGATCCCAAAGGTTTACAAAACAGTTCCTTGAAAAATTCTAAAATATTACAAATAAAGAGAATACCCTTCTATGAGCAGGTGTGTCCAAACTTTTGTTTCCTAGTGTATATGTAATAGTGTTGCAGTCCAACTGCTGCAAGCTCAGTACATTTGGCATATAGTATGAAGAGTTTCGGAGCTCCGGACCAGATTTAAAGTTGTGGCTTAATGTGTACTAATGTAACAGCTTCTGTTTTCTAGGATGACTCAGATGTTGAGTGGAAGTTTGCCAGGTCTAAACTCTGGCTGTCGTATTTCGATAACGGTAAAACCCTGCCGCCTCCCTTCAGCATCGTGCCCAGCCCCAAGTCCTTTGTCCACTGCATCAGCAAACTCATTAGCCTGTTGCGTTGCCGACGGCGACAGCTCAACAAAGATGTGGAGCTTGGCACGGAGAACTCCAAGTCTAGAGTATGTACATGTGTCTGTATGTATGGATGTGTGTGTGTGTGTGTGTGTGTGTGTGTGTGTGTGTGTGTGTGTGTGTGTGTGTGTGTGTGCTTTTCTCATCTCTTTTCTAGATCAACACTGAGGTTCACATTTACTGTCTATTTCCTTCTACTCCGTCTATCCATCTTTCTCTCGCCTTCTTTCTCTCAGCTCTCTTTGGCCAAGTTGAAAATCAGCATTTCTACTAGCCATCAAGGTCATGCCATAGTCAATCAGATTGTGTATCTCTCTAATAAATCTAAATTAACCTTTTCACCTATATCAAATTTATCAAGGATTTCCCTCAAGGACAATTTGCAAGCAAGACATGTGGCTTTATTATGGCCTGACACCGCACTGGGAGTGAGTGCTGCTGAAATGTTATCTGTGGTGAACAGTGACAATCCTTGTTCATTATCCTGGCACATATCATCTATCTTTTCATAAACCTTCAACGAGTTGTACACAGGACGCAAAGAATAAGTGCATTACAGTGATGCATAGGTGGTGAAATTCAACACATTTCCCACGAGCGTCTAATTCAATCTGAGCTGCTGGATCTCTTCTTGTGGGCTGGGGTAATTGAAAAGCTGGCAAATTTGAAGTGTTGCTGTCAAAACGAATCAGGGAATGGGTTTCTTTTGTCTCACTTTTAACATGAAGTGGATTTCCATACCTAATTTCAGTTCTTTTAATTAATTAGTGTTAATTAATGCATTTTCTCTTTCAGTGTGATTTTGGGAAGGGCTTCTAGGCTTGTATCAGGTTCATCACTTACCGGAACATTTTGCCATTTTGTCATTTCTATGGTCCAGCTACATAAATGTTCTTGCTTACAAAGGTCTGGAGGAACAACTCACATGACATGACATGACTTTGGTGTTGTTAAGTTTTGCTTAGGTTACAACTTTTGACTCTGTTTTGAAGTTAACACAGGGATAATACACCCATAGTTCTCTTCCCATTTGTCTTTAAACATTCTATTTTCCTCGTTGCCTTTTGAAAGAAAGAAAGAAAGAAAGAAAGATCCCTTTCATACCCAGCCCTATAGCTAGTCTCAATTCCAATGATCTGCTGCCAGCTAAATAATTAATATAATTATGCAAATTATGTGATGCAATTTCCGAGCTGCTGAGCTAAACATGAACCAGATGAGAAAACACGTTTAGGGTCGTTGAAGTACAGGCAGGTTCTTTTTTTAATTTCCTTTTTATTTTTCTTTTTTTTTTTCTCAAGTACTCAGTTTGGTCCACTGAAATGCTGGATTGTGGTCCAGCATGTGATGACCCCTGATTTACAGACTTTTTCTGCCTGCAAGTTGAATTACAAAACATTGACAAGCCTTAACCGTCCCTTTCCCTTAACTGACCCCAGCCTCTCTGCTAAAAGACATGGTTGTGATCTGTAGGGGACAGGTCTTTCTCATCTTATGCTTCTAGACTCTGGAATGCACTCCCTGCTCATATTAGAGATGCACAGAATTTGAGCATTTTTAAATTTTACCTAAAAATTCATTTTTTATTTATTTATTTTTTTTTTAGGTTAGCGTTTTCTTAATGGTTTTAACCATTTTGTATTGAAGTCTGTTTTTTGTTTTTGTATGCTTTGTGTTTTTATCTATGTTTTTTTATATATATTTTCTTATTTTCTAAAGTGCCTTGAGAAGCTGCTTTAAAAGCGCTATATTAAAAAAATGTTTATTATTATTATTATTATTATTATTATTATTATTATTATTACTACACAAGCTTCATATGTTGCCTTTTAAGATTTGTGTCCACAAAGTTTACTTATGCTGAAATCTACAGCAAAAGATCAACAAACCCCAACTTTATGCAAGTGAGTGCATTCGCCGGATTATGTTTGACCAATCAGATGAAGACTTCATGAAGCATAGCTATATAAAATAGACCTATATAAACACAAGCCTGAACTAAATAATAGATGAATAAAAAGTGAATCTGTGGTTTTGTAAGATATCTTTGAAAGGATATAATTAGAAACGTTTTTAGACATTACAAACAGCACCCTGAAATAATTTATAAATAATGTATCGTGTCTAAAAGCTCATGTGGTTCTGATATCAGAGGAGTTTAATAAGGAGTTTGGAGATTGTTGCTAGAGTTCTATAAGATAGGAAGATGAGGGTTCACACTGCTTTTTAAACACATTTCAGCAGTGACGCCTAGTGGCCCGACATGTTCAAGTCTGATTTTTACTTACAGTATGTTTATTTAGAAACCTAATATATTTGGGTGTAATTTTGAGCATTTCAGAATTTTAATAAACGAAGATTAAAATTCTAAGAAAACACTTAAATCATGCTCATTTTTATGCTTTAAATGCCCAATATATTGCATTCGCCTGTTTACAAATTACACGTTTAAATGTTTTTGTCAGCCTACATGCAGCGTGTATCTTTGTGTGTGCATGTTCATTTAATCTGCATTGGTTCACTGATACAGAATCGGCCTGTTCCTGACAGACTGTGTGTTTCACTGCTTGCAGCTAAACCTATTCACGCAGTCCAACTTGCACATGAGTGAGTCTCACAGCTTCAACAGCATCCTCAACCAGCCCACGCGCTACCAGGCAAGACGCACGCTTAACTGGCATCTATATTCCCTTCATCCTCCTCACTTTCTTCCTTTTCCTTTCTCATCTCCTTACTAGTCCTTGATTCACAAGGCTTCTTGTGGGAAAAAGTACACTTCAAACCCAATTTTTAAATTTGAAATTTAATTATACAAGTATTTTTTTTTTTACCTTAGCTTAAAACAAAAATAATATACTTGTACATTTGCCTATACCATGTCTTATTATGTTATACCTATTTAATTTATTGTAATTGTTCTTCCCTTCTGTAAAGATGGGATCTGTGATGTACAGCCTGCTGGTTTTATTCGTTTAATTTTATTTATTTATTATTAAATACCAGCTAATGTTATGGTTGTTACAGTTCTTGTTTTGTTATTATAGTTATATTACAGTTATATAGACTCAAATCGTTTTTAATGTACGTCTCAGTATTATAAAAAACAAACTTAAACAATCTCAACAAAAAGTATTGGCACCTTTGAAATGAAAAGGGCAGAAAAATATGTTTTTAAAAAGAAACATGACACAATAATTTGTCCAATTGAAACTTTTTCTCAAACAGAATAAAAGCGTTCATATAATAATTATTTTGTAATTATTCTACTTTTTAAAGATCACGCTGTCTCCAGAAATGCTGTTATTCCAGTTGTCATCCGTAACCAGAAATTTGCTCGTTAAACTGCACAAGTCACTTAATGGATATTTTACTTTGAGAACAGATGAAAATTTGCATAGTGAGGAGGATAGTGAGGGAGTGAAATAAGAAATAAGATCAGTTTCAGAAATGAATTCTATTTTTTTTAAGTTCCAAAATTGACTTGAATTGAAAACTTAACTGAATTATCACACAATACACTTACTTAGTCGCAGTATTGCACAATACTCTGTAACCTTACACTATATGCATTACGTGCCATCTCCATAGCAACAAGCTGAACTTCACTAAGCCTGCGACAATGCAGCTACAGGTGGAACTATGTGATGTGGTCAGATGAGATTTAACTGAAAGTAACTACCAGCATGTTTGGAGATAATGGGGAATGCATGCAAGGAAAACCACTTGAATATAAAGTACAGAGGTGGATCATTAGAGCTTTGGGCCTGTTTTGTGGCTGATAGTTCGGGGTCTCTTGTGAAGATTAGTGGCATCATATATTCAGCTAAATTACTTGGATAATTCAGCTCAAAGTGTAGCTGAATTTGGCAGGAGGTTAAATCTAGTCAAGACAATGACTCCAAATAAACATGCAAATCACCACAGAAACATTTTGCACTGACCATCTCACTTTGTGGAATTTGAACCATACTGAAAAAAACAGCTTAAAATATTGTGCATAGACGAGTTGGCCAGGATCCCTCTACCTTGCACAGGCCACAGACATTACAGTAAGAGTCTCAGCGCTGTTTTTTCTCTCCAGGGAAGGATACACTCAATATTAATTGTAAAGGTGCCAATAATTTAAAAACCAATGTTTTACTGGAACATTGCACTACCTAAGAAAACTTTTGAGTGTTTATAAATGTTCATTCTATAAAGTCCTCCCATATGTTTAACCTCAGTATACTGTATAACTCATGACATGCTTTATTTATTTTACTTTAATAAGAGTGCCAGTAAAACTAGAGGTTTAGTCAACTGTATCATGGAACAGTTGGCTAACAATTTGTCTAATAGTTAAATCACTGGATTAGTTCATAAAATACTTCTGTGCTGGGACTGTAAGGTGATCTATAAATTTTTGTTTTACACTAGAAGGGGTCTCTAGTTACAAATAAAAATTAAATGAGGAGCCTGCTGTGAAGTAGTTTGGCTTTCTTTTAAATATATCAAAAGGTGCTACATAATATATTATTTATACCACAGTGCTGTTAAATTCCCAATTTTTATTGGGTAGAAGATTAATTTTTCTATAACAGCAGCTCTGACAGCTCTGACAGGCAAATTACAGGTTTATATTAATGCGCTTGTATTCAGGTAGTAACAACTAACACAGGGACTTATATGACGGATGCTCACAAAAAAAAAAAAAAGGGAATTTTAAAATGCATAATCCTTGGTGCATATAGTAAAGTTTTCTGTGAAGAGATGTTTATTTAGCATTTATAGAAGAAGCCTCCAGTGTCAGCACTTTGTAATAGTCAGAGGTCAAGCTGTAAGTTTTAAAACACGGGAAAGTCTGACTGAGGGAGGGAGAGTTTATAGCTGTTCTCATATAAGCGATGATAAGAACTAACTTGTTTCAGGAGCGTTCGGTTCAATGTAATAGTAAACGTAACTATAAAGAGATAAAAACGATGCTATGTTTTTCTTTAACATAGTTTAAAAAAATGTAGTCGCTGGAAAATTGCTGTGGTTTGAGAGGAACAAAACACTTGATGTGAGAATGTGCTGTTATTGGTAAATAAACAACTTCAGGGTGGTAACAGTTGGTTAGTGATTAGTTTCCCATAACAGCACACCCACAAGTGTTTTATTCCTAGCTTAAATATATATACGTATCTTCGAGCCACTCATCACCTCTCCTCTCCTCCTTTTTTCTTCATAAACATATAGTTATTATAGATTTAAATGATTATCAGATATTGTAATCTCCTTATGATCAACTGTGGTTCATCTTCTTACAGCAAATTATGAAGCGTCTCATAAAGCGTTACGTCCTGAAAGCGCAAATGGACAAAGAGAATGACGAAGTCAATGAAGGTAAGGCTTGTTTCAGATTCCTTCTTAAGATAGACTAAAGCACAGGACCAGGCAGGCTTGTATAACTATAATAGCTTCAGTTAAACTGGGATTGAATTATTCTGTGGATATTTAACACATTAACGTCTCAGATACAGGACCAGGCTTCCATTCTTCGTTCTCATGACTACACACGCTTTCTGTTAAGTTCACTGTAGTTACAGAATTATATAAGCATTAAGATGAATAACTGAATTATAATACAAGGCTTTTAAGGGGTAAAATAAACACAGACATGCAGACACATGTCCTTACAAAGGTGCGTGACTGGTTTTCCTCCTCCTGTTGTCTGTATACATGTATTTATATGGGTGTGCGTGGCTGTGTGAGCTTATGGATCTGTTTTGATATGTGTGTGTTTGTTTTTGTTCATCTAAGGCGAGTTGAAAGAGATCAAGCAGGACATCTCTAGCCTTCGCTACGAGCTGTTGGAGGACAAATCCCAGGCCACAGAGGAGCTCTCTACGCTCATTCAAAAACTCAGTGAAAAAATGCAGGCATCATAATCTCACCCTGGGACAGTGAGCGTCTCTCGAACAGCTTGGACGCTGCAGATCATCGCACTCCAGATGAGATGATCGGTTCAGTTGTGGCTTGTTGCCTGCAGAATGCAGCGTTTTTGTTGTCACCTGCCACAGCAAGCTGGGTGTGTCGGTGTGTCAGTGTGATTCAGCATGATATTTCTGAAAATTTCACACACACACACACACACACACACATACACACACACACAAATCCACTATCTGGATTTAGCTTTAGGTTCAATATGTACAGAGCATGGAGAGCAGAAATATATCTATCATTAAAACCATCAATTTATCTTTCAATAATTCCATCAATAAGTAAACCAATTATGTGTTTATTTCACACAGGTATGAGAAAACCTTTGTATTATTCTCTTATTTTACAAAGTAATATTATGAGTTTTGCTCTAACTATAAAATCACAGCCCCGGGAAGAGCATATGTAATATTTCAGCAATAAAAATGGACATCTACCTCCACTAATTCCTTAACAACATCACGGGACTCAGACTCAGTCAAGAAAAGTCAAGAAAACAAACCCAAAAACATGCCAAAACATGTATTAAATATGAATTTATATCTAAATTACAGTATAAATCCAGAATAAAAAAATGTAAAGGAGTCAAGGCTCGGGTACGCAGAAAAAATATCATTGTCCATTTGTGGTCTTTTGTCCGAAATGTTTGGGAACCTCTGATTTAGTGGTTTATTGATGAATTTAATGATAGGTATACAGTATATTTTATTTCGCATGCACACTGCCAGTCAAAAGTGTTTTGAAACGTTTGTAACATCTTGGAAATGGGTTGATCTGAAATACTCTAGAATTAGAAAATCTTAGTTAGAAATAGGTTTAAGTGAAATGAGTGATGTTGTGATTTTATTTTTGCTGAAAAAGAAATTCTAGAAATCATTTGATGTTAAACACATGTTTATTTTTTTCTCTAGTTAATTGTGGGAAATTTAGTTAATAAGTGGGAAAACTATCAACCAAAAAAAAAAGCAAAAATACCATCCATGTGTTCAAACTGGCAGTGTATTATCTACTCATGAATGTATTTATTTAGGCCTGTTAGTCTCGTCTGAGAAATTCAGCTAACGTTTCCAGTAGACTGACTGTGGCCAAAAAACTGTGGACAAAATTAGCTTTATATGTCTTATAGTTTCTCTGTGATACACTGTGGTTTTATTATGGCCCGAGAAACCTAGAAACATTCCCCAAATTCACTTCTTTTAATCTACATGGACTATAAAGTCATTTCCTTCAGTCATTCAAGTGCAACCAACATACCAAAAGCACAGATAAAGGTCAGCACAATAACTCTCAAAAACATTCTGCTTCTTCATTTATTTCAGTTTTCTGTTTGTCCCTCTATTCCATCCACCAGATCTATCTAATCAGCTAACTAACAGGCCCTTCCTGATTCAACGTGGATGTGTTAGATCAGGAAAAACGATAAAATATACAGAGCAGGAGTAGAACAGGACCAGGAAGCACTGGTATAATCTACAGTATAGCACTGTGTAAGCTGAGGATGATTATGATTGAATTTAATGACAAGCTAAACGCAGATTTGGGCTAAAAGGAAAAAATGAAGAAGGGAAAGAAATGCGATGTACATCAACATGACGTTAAGCTTATTAGGTTTCACAGTAACACTTTACCTAAAGGTTCCCTTAACTGATATTATTTATCACATTAGTTAACATGAACTTTAGCACTAATACACCATCAGGAACATTAACAAAGTAACTATCACTTGTATTAATTGATGTTTTCATGTTCATATCATGAATGAATAAAATAAAAAGGAATGCTGAAACGCAAGCTTTAATATTTTCACCTGGAGTTCAGTAACTTATCAACATTTAGGAACATGTTCCAACTGAAATTATTCCTCATTTATGTGGGCTAATTTTTTAGTCATGGATCAAATAAACATTCAATGCAAATGTATTTTGTTGATATTTAAACAAACAAATGAATAGATATTTTCACTTATTTTGTTATTTGATTAACCTTTTATATGGTTTATTAATGCTGAGCTTCATGGTTTGTTAATGCAAAGTGGTCAAGTAAATAAGAATAGTAAAGGGAACTTCATTATCACAACACAAAAATGTTCAAATAGTGCATGTTCATATAGAACTAATGAAACTCCCTTTCTAGTACAAGTAATACAAATTCTAGTACAAATTCTACAAATAATAAAAACTCTAGACCCCCTGGTATCTCACCATCTACATTCTCTCACTGACATTTCTGTTCTAACTGGTTGTCCTACACCGCCTTCTTCAGCTCAGATATGGAGACTGAGAGGGCCAGGGTGAAATTACTTTGCAAACAACTTTTTCTGCTGTTTTTGTCTCATGACTTGTATTGTTTTATTACAGAGTTACGGTGACCTGTAAGTGCAAAACAAATCAACAAGCCAAAAGCAGAATGGAAAATCAGAAAACACAAGAAAAAATCTGAAAACGTAATAACAAATTTGGAAACACAACAGCAAACCTAATGATAGCAGGAAATAATAATAATAATTTTTAAAAAAACAAACAGCAATGTCTAAAAAGACAACAGTAAAATCTAAAAATGCAGCAAGAAACTTGGAAACACGTCAACATTAACTGAAAACCAAAAGGGGCGGTCCTTATTGAACATCACATGCACAGTGCTGATTGGCTACAGCGTGCATCAGTCTGAGAAACAGCATAAAACAGAGCTGAAAGATGAGGACGAAAGAGGAAAGATAATCCTAAATTAATCTAATAAGGCTGTTATTTCTGCTTTACTTTTTTATTTTAAATAAGGACAGGACATTCATAAGATATTATTTTAGATATGCTGTCAACTTTGCATGACATTAATATGAGTAAACAATGAAAATCCACCTAAAGAAGGCTGGTTTACTCAGAAAAGGATTACTCCTCATCATGATAACAAATCATTTTTGCATTAAATCACGTTTAATCTCAGCTACCTAGACAACAAATTGAAAAAGATGCATTGCTTACCCTCATGAGAGTCATACACCATGTCCAATCAGCAACAGGAATATGATGTCCAATAAGGACCTACACTTTCTGTTTTGAATCAATGTTGATGTGTTTGAATTTGCTATTGGTTTGCTGTTGTGTTTTTGGTTAGCTAGTATGTTTTGCACTTATGCCACCATACAGAATGCAAAAATACATACATTTCAGTTTCGCTATTTTTTGCTATTTTTGCTGTAATTGTAAAATAGATGTACGTTTTAATTTTTGCCATTACAAAACATGTCAGGAGCAAATACACAAAGAGCTGAACTGATCGGATAGTTTAAAAATATAATGTAGCATCAACCTAGAACAAGACAACTGCGTCATCAGACCATATTTAGATGTCATTTACAGGTCTGTGCCGCTGATACACTGGAACGTCTGGTATCACTTTATTTTGCTGTTCTCTCTGGAGATATCCTGTTGACTATTAGTAACCTGGCAGCATTCTCTCAGTAGACTGCTACATGGTATATTGAAGGATTCATATATGCACTGATATTGCAGATAGTGTAGTTCACTTGTGCTAGAGACACTCATTGGTAGTGTATATCTTGATTAGATTTTTTGTACTTCTATTTCAAACAAAAAAAAACATTCTTTGTATTGTCTGTCTGATGTTTTTCCTTGTGTGTTCCTTAATTGCAATGCTTTTCATAATTTTTTTTTAAAGATTTGAAATTAGAAGTCAGATGGGATGTATGAATGTGGCATAAGAATGAGTGTATGATATTAGAACACCTGAAGACTTTGAGTCCAGATCTATGCAGGACGTACAGTATGTCTCTAATGCATAAATGAAAGATGACACAAATTAATCTGCAGAAAACCACATTGCGTGTGTGCTCATCATACCATAAAATGTACATTTAAACTTTATGAATGAACCCATTCAAGTTCACGTTCAACATGCAGTTTAGTATTTTATTTTAGCATAATTCCATAATAACAATTATTTCAAACGTTACGTTACTATTTTGTTATCTTGTGAAAATAATAGCGTACATATTCAATGATAGACCATGCAGGATACTGTATACTGTAGCTGCACAGTTCGTCTTGTTATTGTATTAAATCACAGATTTTCTCAATCTGACCTATCTGAGGCATTTGTTTAAGAAACTGGTGTTACCCTGTATACATATACATACAGTGATGTGAAAACATATTTGCTCCATCCTCATTTCTTCTGTTTTTGTGTATATCTCGTACTAAATTGTTTCAGAAATTAAAAAAAAAAAAAAATCCAAGACAAACAAAGGCAACCCAAGTACACAAAGTACAGTTTTTAAAAGTTATCCAGTACCAACTTGGCCTGTGTGAAAATGTATTTGCCCCTGTAGTTACTTATTCTACAAATCTATGAAACTGTATTCATAATGGGGTTCAGCTGGACTAGATGCAACCAGGCCTGATTACTGAAAACCCTGTTCAATCAAGTGAACACTTAAGTAGAACTTTTTCAACAGCATGAAGTTGTTTAAAAGGTCTTACCCAGTAACACACTATGGCAAAGTTGAAAGAAATTTCAGAAAAGATCAGGAACACGGTGATTGGCTACAATCATCAGTCTGGGAAGGGTTACAAAGCTATTTAAAAGGCTCTGGGACTCCAGAGAACCACAGTGAGAGTCATTATCTCCAAATGGAAAAACTCGGCACAGTAGTGAACCTTCCCAGAAGTGCCAGACCTTCCAAAATTCCTCCAAGAGCACAGCAACGACTCATCCAGCAAGTCACAAAAGAGCCAAGGACAACATCAAAGGATCTACAGGACTCTCTTGCATCAATAAAGGTCATTGTTCATAGCTCCACTATCAGAAAGACACTGGGCAAACATGGCGTCCATGGAAGAGAGGCGAGGTGAAAACCACTGCTAACCCAGAAGAACATTAACTCTCATCTGAATTTTGCCAAAACACCTTGATGATCCTCAAACCTGTTGGGAGAATGTTCTGTGGACTGATGAGTCGAAAGTAGAACTGTTTGGAAGACAGGGGTCCCGTTACATCTGGTGTAAACCAAACACAGAATTCCACAAAAGGAATGTCTGATCTTCAGTCCATAAAATGAAACTTAAGTGCAACTGGATTATGCAAAAACATAATGATCCAAAGCATAGGAGTAAATCCTAGTCCTAGAATTAAGTGAAAGTCTGATCTCCAGTTTTCAGAAGCGTTTGGCTGCAGTTATTGCTGATAAAATGGCACAAGCAGATTTTAAGTTTAAGGGGGCAATTAGTTTTTCACATTGGTGATAGGTTTTGGATATTTCTTTTTGCTTCAATAAAAAAAGAAAGAAAGGAAAATGTATTATGTATTTACTCAGGTTGCCTTTGTTTTATGTTGCATTTCATTTGAAGATCTAAAGCTATTTAATATGAGATATACACAAAAACAGAAGAAATCAGGAAATATTTTTTCACAGCACTGTATATATAACTCCAAGCAATTTGGTAGCCTTTCTGTGTTTTTTATCTCATGAGGTGTTCACCCAGTTTTCTCTTCTCTGTATAGGTTGTTAGATATTTAATCTATGCATTTGATGTAATTATACGAATGAAAATATTTAACTTAAGATTTCTTGAGAAATACTATAAAACATTATACAACTATGCTTGTATTATGAAAAAACCTGTGACTGTATTGAATTACAAGTTTGTAATCTGTTTTTTGTTTGTTTGTTTGTTTGTTTGTTTGTTTTACATAAAATGACTTTATGAAAAGAACTGTTTCCAGAGCTGTGTGTTTGAAAAAGTAGTGACAGTTGCTTTGTTCATGGCTCAAATATGTATTTTTAAAATGACATTTAGAAAATATTTCCTTTAAAGGCTTTAGAGCCTTACAGTGGTGTTTCTTTTTTGACAAGGGTTTCCTTAACTATCCGAAGAACCCCTGAAATAACTTTTTCTTAGAATTTTATTAATTAACAACACGTTTGTGTAGTATTGTGTTAAACATGGGTTAAAGTATGGGAGAAGGAACTACACAACTGGCAAATACTGTATATCATGTTCAATCATCATACACTCACATTCTGGACTGTAATCCTGAGCCCCTGGTTAGGAACCTTAGCAGACCATAACACACACACCCCTTCCTTTATCCTTCCTACCCTGTTACAATCCACTACAATGACCAATCCACCCCACAAACCAAAACAGGCTAAATAAAATGCATACATTACTACATTACACAGCCATTAGTAATTTCTGAGTAGTCTCAGTCATACAAGGCAGTCTTACCATACGTGACTGACATCTTTTTTGCTTTTTGTTTCTTTCTAGCTCGTGAACTCATCCAACAAATTGTCCAGCTCTTTAACAAGCTCCAGCTCAAAGGCCAGCAGTGACCGCATGTTGAGTCTTCTCTGGCCCATATTATTATTTTTTTTAATCCTACTCAATAGGAAATATTCATTTGGGGCTTGGTTTCTCTTTTCTTGGTTTCTCTTTTCACGTTTTCTTTTCAGTCATAATTCATTTTTACCATAGTAATGAGAAATATCCTTTCTGACCTAATATATTTATCATTGTAGCTAGTCTCTGGTATGATGAGCTGTCTTTAGCTAAACAATTTTGTGTAAATGATTGTGATTGGCTGCAACAGAGGATCTGCTAAAGAAGTTGTCCTCATTCAAGTTGAGAAAACTGGAGTAGCTGAACGAAAGCTGTTTTTTACATTTACATTTATTCAATTAGCAGACACAGTTATACAAAGTGACTTACAAATGAGGAAATGCAAGCAAATCAGTATATCAAGTGGAGAACAATACAATTAATGCTAAACATGCAAGATTTATAATTGAGTTCTAGAGAAGTAAAGTGTGCAGAGTAGTGGTGTAAGAGCCAGTTTTTTTGTTTTGTTTTGTTTTTTAATAATGTGGGGTTGGCGTTTTAAGGGTTAGTTAACTGCTCATGGAAGAGGTGGGTCTTTAGCTGTTTTTTTAAAGATAGTGACAGATTCGTCAAATGTAGATTAGGTCTACATCTACATTTTGGATTTATATTTAATCATTAGGCTGACATAATAGGATACAAGCGAACTAGGGTCTAACACTGTATGTTACTCATTCTTGTTTCTTATCTTCTGGAAAAATCTGACTTAGCAGCAGACAGCTGCAGGCTCTAACATGCTCCTATACCCTTGAGGAATGTGGTTTTTATGCTTAACTATTATGGATTAAACGTCATGGCCCATATGCCTCTGCTCTACCTTTATGTGAGAAATAATCCCCTCTGGAGTTGAACAATGCATGCCTCGTCTTAAGGCTGTAATCAGGGCTTAAAATCCAAAAAGGTCCAGGTCAAAGGAAATGGTTAGGGAAATGACACCCTCCTATAATTCACAGACAAAGAACTAGAGGTTATTTACTAAATGGACTACACAAAGGACCAGCATTATTTGCAAATGGTGAAATCAAATTTTTAAAACATTATGCCCAATTATACTGAGGTGGAACACTTAGATGTGGAGATGAGCAGTTATTCTTTTAAATTACTGGGAATATACTGTAGGTTATATAAAATAGTTTATAGTGGCTTAAATTTTCCTGTTATGGTTATGTAATGTTTAAGGTTAAATGATGCTTTTATGATTCTATGCACATTTTCAGGTTGGTTCACTGTCATAACAACTTTGAACTTTGATTAAAAATAAACAAACATCTTTTGTAGCTGCTTCATTTATTCTCAAGTATATTCTATGCTACTTATTCGGTGTCCCACAAGAAAAAGATAAAAGCAGTCGCATGGAGACTATATACTGCATTTCCATGTTTTTCCAATAAAGCTTTTTTCCCCCATTATGAATCACCATATGTTTCACTTACATCTGTGATACATCTGTTGGGTTGGGTTGCTATTCCCTCTTTAGGAAAGCACCCCCCCCCCCCTCCATGGTTTATGTTACTATACAGTGATGTATAATGTACCTAATAGTCATACTTGAGTAAAACTAAAAACAAGTTATTGAGAAATGACTCCAGTAATAGATTTAAAGGTTTAGAATCAGATTTAAAAGCTTTAGACTATCAAATACAGGGGCATGTAGGATGGGGGGGTGCTATGGGCACTCCAGTCCCTGCCCTTTCTCTAAATAACTTAAAAGTGCCCATCTTAACATTAATTAATAAACAATTATATTAGCTAGCAAATTAATCACAAGAAAGTAGGACAGCTTTCCTATTTATTTGTCCAAATCACATTTGCAGTCAGCGATGCGTGTCGCATCACCAGGCAAACAGGTATGCTGAAACCACTAGCTCTTCTCTAATCTTTTCATAATATTAGTAGCATTTTATATGCTTATCATCGGTAGTGTTGGTAAGTACTAGCTACTCAAGTTCGTTACAGTTCCAGACATGCAAGTAACCTTGTTATATTATCCATCCATCCATCCATCCATCCTCTATACTGCTTAATCCTTTTCAGGGTCACGGGGAACCTGGAGCCAATCCCAGGAAGCATCGGGCACGAGGCAGGGTACACCCTGGACAGGGTGCCAATCCATCGTAGGGCACACAAACACACACATTCACACACCCCTTCATACACTACAGACACTTTAGACATGCCAATCAGCCTACCATGCATGTCTTTGGACTGGGGGAGGAAACCGGAGTACCTGGAGGAAACCCCCGCAGCACGGGGAGAACATGCAAACTCCGTCCACACAGGGACATGGTGGGACTTGTTATATTATATGTATGTTATATAGTCAGTAAAGGCACGATGCCAAACAGACAGAGATGGCAGAAAATTAAAGAAAAACTGAAAAAGGAGGCAGCGAAAGGGACAGCTTCCTTATCAACATCGATGAAAAAAGGTGAGACAGATAGTTGCAAAAAAGGCATCATATGTTTACAAAGAGTGTTACCGGTGTTACACTGTGTTCTGTTCAGCCATACAGCAATTACCCT
This sequence comes from Ictalurus furcatus, assembly GCF_023375685.1. Classification (NCBI taxonomy): domain Eukaryota; kingdom Metazoa; phylum Chordata; class Actinopteri; order Siluriformes; family Ictaluridae; genus Ictalurus; species Ictalurus furcatus. The sequence continues at coordinate 7,239,141 of NC_071268.1, read as the reverse complement.
TGCCGCAACAGCAACGCCCCCACTGTCGTTTTGCTTTTTCATATAAATAAAAACCATTTTGTTCAGTTGGAGAGCAGATGCTATAAACTGAAAGAGTCTGCTCCATTCAGCATGAGCTGCAGTCGCATCATAGAATTATAATGAACCCACTTTTCAAGATAGCCAATATACTATATACAGTGGAGGAAATACAGTGCGGGAAATCAGTATTGAACGCGTCAACATTTTTTTTCAGTGAACTTTAATGTTTGGACTTCTTTATATGTGTGGATTTCTTGAGTTAATACTGAAGTCTGGTGAAAATTTCATGTGAATATCTTCATTGGTAATATATTTACTAAAAAAAATGTTGACTCGTTCAGTACTTATTCCCCCCACTGTACATAGAGGAGCTTGCCCCTTGTTAAATAATGTGGCAAATTTAGTCCTATAGCTGTGATACGAAAAAATTGTGATGTAAGATCATTAAAATCTCAATTTATCTTTTTAAAACGAAATTTAGAAGGCAAAAATGACAAGATTTGAGGCTAAAAAGCCAGTTCAGCAAGCACTGCCGCAGTTTTATGGAAATCAAAGTGTTGCTGACAAATGTAAATTTAATTGTGAAATTAACAGTGCTACTGACTTTTACAGTACGTGACATACAGTGGGTGTACACTACATTTGTGGATGGTAATACTGTGGGGTTTTTTTAATTTATTTCATAATGTTAAAATTTTCTTTTAAAGATTCTTTGGATTCATCTCTCCAGTACAAGTTGCCATATTGTTGTAATTATTTCTATAAATGTAAAAAATAAAATACCATTAGGTTATATCATTAGTGTCATTGTCATATTCATTATTTTGGCCACACACACAATGTCTACTGGGGTGATAAGTATATGTGGTTAAATTAAAGTTAGTAAAGTAGTTAAAGTAGTAAAGTAGTAAAATAGCTCTTTAGTGACATAGCCCTTTTTTTTTTTTTTTTTTTTTTTTCTTTTTTTTTTTTTTTTACATTTGAACCCCTGCCTCGAGGAACTCTCTGGACGTTCCTGATCAAATGTGTTGTTTTAGATGTAGTCTTTTTTATTTTTATGCGCAAACGTTAATCAAACAGCCTTCTGGACAATATAAAAAGTAGAGATGTGTCATTCGCGAAAGGAATCAAATCTTTGAGTCAACTCTTTTAAGTGAATGTTGTGAGTCAAATTGTAGTTGACTCCCAACATTCTCTCTACATTACAAAATGCACCAAATGCAGAGAGGAGAGCTATTTTACCAGCTAGAGACATCACTGGCAAAATATCTACACCTCGTGATTTAAATCTTGCACTTATTTACCTCTTATTTTTTAAACATTGCAGTAGAAAAAGTTGCTGAATGTAAAGTCCAAGCAACGTCTTTACAAAGACCTGAACCTACAAAAATTGCATTTCTACGTCTTGAGAAAAGATTCTCATACAAATCTTGAAACCACTGAGCCTTGGTTGCATGCATACGTTTGGGTAGCAACAGAATCTGGTCCCTCATGCTTAGAGGTGATACTCAGCAGGGAAAAAGATACTGAATAACAAGCTCCATAGAGAGAAGAACAAGTGAAAAACACCCTATAGCATGCATTAAAAATATACATGAGATTTTAACATGAGTGGAAGATTTACAACTCTGGAAATTTATTTTTTTTTAATGTATAGCATAGAAACCCGTGTGTGTGTGTGTGTGTGTGTGTGTGTGTGTGTGTGTGTGCTGAAAAATCCATGTTTTGTAGTATGACATGGGATGATATGTTGCACTGTGGTAACTAAAAATTGCCTATTGTTTTGTACAACAATGGTTAATCTTTTATTTACTCATATAAGTAAGGAATACAACATGATGGATTGTCCTGTTATAGGAACATAATTAATGACAGTATGGTGTGACGTGCAAAGCATAGTTACTGTTACCAACCTGAGGTTGATTATTTTCCAGTAACAGCACATCCTTAAGCATTTTACTTCTCTTTTTGTAAATAATTACAATTTAAATAGAAATGAACAATTTCTCATTATTAAAGAACAACACATGTACAGTATTTTTAACCATTTATCACTTATATTATAGCAGCTATAAACAGTTGTTCCCTCATCAGCCTCTCTTTTTTATCTGTGTTAAAGTTAATAAGACAATAAAATGACCAAAAAAAATCACAAAGTCTTCTGTCCTGATGACCTTCATGTGGCAGAAAACATTAAGGAACAGCTCTACTTCTGACTGTTACAGTAATGAGACATTTATTATTTTGGAAGAAGAGTCTCCTTATGATGTATTCACTCACTGTTTACATAAAATTAGATAAATATTTTAGGAAAGAATGTCAGTTACAAGTTGGATTGCATAATAGTTGTGAAAGGCATATGTCCTCAGAAATTACCACACACCTCAAAGCTTGCTAAATCAGTCTCAAGAGGATCTATTTAAAGGAACAAGCCTCCAAATGGAAAGTTATGAAAAGACTTACACTGACAAATCATTTGCAAAAATAAATCTGAGCAAAAATAAAGGTAATCCCATAAATACGTGTAAAGCATTCTCATTTACAGCTCATTTTAATTTGTAGATACACTATATGGGCAAAAGTGTGTGGAAACTTGATCATCACGCCCATATGTGGGCCTTCTCCAAATGACTGCCGCACAGTTGACTGGAATGTCCGTGTATGCTTTAGCATTTCAATTTCTCTTCACTGGACCTAAAAGGCCCAAACCTGTACCAGCATGACAATGTCCCTGTGCACAAAGCAAGCTCCATGAAGACATGGTTTGCCAAAGTTGGAGTGGGATGAACTGGAACATTGACTGTACCCCAGGTCTCCTCACCCAACATCAGCGCCTGACCTCAATAATGCTCTTGTAGCTGAATGATCACAAATCCCCACAGCCATGCTCCAAACTCTAGTGGAAAGCTTTCCCCGAAGAGTCAAGGCTGTTATTGTAGCAAATGAGGAGTCAAATCCATAGCAATTACTATGTTTTGGAATAGGATGTTAACGGCAGATCTGCTGTTCTGCTAACAGCAGGTGGAATAAGATGCTATCAGCAGTTCTTGTCATGTAAGTTGCAAGGTGAGGTCTCCATGGATCTGACTTATTTGTCCAGCATATCCCATAGATGCTCGATCGGATTGAGGTCTGGGGAATCCTGAACAATTTCTGCAGTGTGGCATTGTGCATTATCCTACTGAAAGAGGCCACTGCCATTAGGGAATACCATTGCCATGAAGGGGTATACGTGGTCTGGAACAATATTTAGGTAGGTGGTACATGTCAAAGTAACAGCCACATGAATTCCAGGACCCAAGGTTTCCCAGCGCATCACACTGCCTCTGCCGACTTGCCTTCTTCCCATAGTTCATCCTGGTTCCATCTCTTCCCCAGGTAAGTGACAAAGACACACCCGGCAGTCCACGTGATATAAAAAAAATGTGATTCATCAGACCAAGCCACCTTCTTCCATTGCTCCATGGTCCAGTTCTGATGCTCACGTGCCCATTGTAGGTGCTTTCAGTGTGGACCGGGGTCAGCATGGGCATTCTGACCGGTCTGCAGCTATGACTGACAGCTGTGATGCACTGTGTGTTCTGATAACTTTCTATCAGAGCCAGCATTCACTTTTTCAGCAATTTGTGCTACAGTAGCTCTTCTGTGGGATCAGACCAGATGGACTAGCCTTCAATCCCCACGCGCATCCATGAGCATTGGGTGCTCATGACCCTGTCACCGGTTCACCAGTCGTCCTTCCTTGGACCACTTTTGGTAGGTACTAATCACTGCATACCGGGTACACCTTACAAGACCTGCTGTTTTGGACCTCAACTTCAAGAACTGACTGTTCACTTGCTGCCTAATATCTCCCACCCCTGCATATGTGCCACTGTAATGAGATAATCTGTAATGAGAATATACAGTTGCAATAAAAATTCAACCCCAAATCAGGTTTATTTAAAAGTTTCCAGACTTTCAGCTGTTTGCAATGAACAAATCATACAAAAGCAATTGAAATAGTTCAACACAACGAAGGCTTCAAGTGGTTTCCCCAAATTCAACTGAAAATGCAACTTATAATGATTTCTCCAGTCTCAAAATTATTCAACCCCTTCATGACAATTATCTTTGGTACTTAGTAGAGCACCTTTTTGCTGTTATGACCTGCTGCAAACGAGATGCATAACTTCTGGCAGCGTTCCTGAGGAATCTTATCCCATTCCTCATGAGCAATGGCCTCCAGTTCAGTAATATTCTTGGGTTTGCGTGCTGCAACCGCCTTCTTCAAATCCCACCAGAGATTTTCTATGGGGTCCAAATCAGGTGAATGTGATGGCCCTGTAGACTCTTCCAAGACTTCTTCTTCAACCAAGCCTTGGTGGAATTTGAGGTATGCTTGGGATCATTGTCCTGTTGGAATGTTCAGTGAAACCCAAGCTTCAGCTTCCTCACAGACGGCATGACATTTTTTCTCCTAGGATTTCATGATACTTCAATGAATCCATCTTGCCATCCACACGCTGCAGGCACGTGTGCAACTAATGAGATCCTTGATTAGTTGCAGATGTGCTTGAGACAACACCTGTTCTGCATATTTGTGCTATTGTGAGGGATTATATTCAGGGGGTTGAATAATTTTGAAACTGGAGAAGTCATTATATGTTTCATTTTCAGTTGAATTTGGGGAAAACACTTGAAGCATTCAACTTGAAACTATTTCACTTGCTTTTGTTTGATTTGTTCATTGCAAACAGCTGAAAGTCTGTACATTTTGTCAATAAACCTGATATTTTGATTGCATATATATATATATATAGAGAGAGAGAGAGAGAGAGAGAGAGAGAGAGAGAGAGAGAGAGAGAGAAAGCGAGAGAGAGAGGCATGATGATACAAAAAAGTATGTATTTTTAGGATATCCATTATAAAAACTTATTTAAGAAATATTTTTTAAATCATTTCTTATTTCTATTTATAAGACCTTGTGGTAATAATAGTGTTTTATGAAGTTTGTAATGTTTTTATCTTGCATTTAAGTGACCTATATTTTTATTATATAAAAGGATGAGGAGGAGGCACGCGCCCACACACACACACACACACACACACACACACACACACACACAATTGTTTGACTGTTTAATCAATACAAATAGACATGCTGGTTTATTCAAATCAGTTGCCAGACAGATTTGTTAATGCACTAGTGTGCCTTTCACAAGACTGCCAGATAGCAAAAGATAGCCTACATTTAGCCCAAGGACAGCCTAGAAACAATAGAAACAGCCAGAAGATATTGCTATTCGCTACTGTGATTCATTTCATTGATGCAATTCTGAGCCATTTACTATTGAGCTGAACTTTGGAAATTTTGTTCTAGATATAGAGTCACCTATATCTAGAATGGCATTTAAAATATTGTGCAGTCTACAGGCTCATCCTGTACAGTAACCAAACATTTGCAGGATCAAGCTATCACTGTCTTAAAATATCACACTGTTTAAAAAAGAAAAACCCAACTCAATATGTGTAGTATCCTGGCTAATACCATATTTAATATAAAACTTAAAATCATTAGTGAATTGTTTTTAGTGCATGTCCCCAGTCATACTATTATTAATTGGTATCATTAACTTGAAAGACCAAATTGCAGTTTTTTTTGTTTTTTTTTTAATGCAGTGGTTTTGGTGAACTGTCACCATGAACTTGCATCTTTTTGCCACGCCTTTTGGCCTCGCATGCAACTCGTTGTTTGACGTCCATACTTCCCACAGAATCTGGCACGTGTTTATCTACGACAAGGCGTGTCTCTCTATGAGCAAGGTTTTCAAATGAACTCACAAAGAGCAATGACAGTGTAGGAAACCTTCTGTCAGCAAATAATTCGTAATATATTTAAGAATTAAAATTTACAATCATGCATCTTGCGCTCATGCATTACAGATTACTGAGATACTGCTATAAATAACAGTTTATGTATGATTTTTTTTGGGAGAAATGTATGGCAGAGTAAACTATCTACAATCTACAATCTAAAAAGTCTACAGACTCCTATTAAAATAGCAGGTTTTTGAGGAGTAAAAGAATGACACTAAGATAAATCATGTTAGATCTTCTCTCACCTTTAATGTGCAATTGAAAAGTATACAAATAAAGTGAAAACCAATCTGAAACTTAAAAGGGGGGAAAAAAGAAAAATAAAACACTTATAATATCCTAGTTGAACAAGTGTGCACACCCCTAAACTAGTACTTTTATTTGAAGCACCTTTTGATTTTATTACACCACCCAGTCTTTTTGAGTAAGAGTCTATAAGCATGGCACATCTTGGCTTGGCAATATTTTCCAACTTTTTCTTGCAAAAACATTCCATCCAATTGGGAGGGCATTGCCTGTGCACAGCCCACTTCAGGTCACCCCACAGATTTGTAGTTGGATTCAGGTCTGGACTCTGCATAGGCCACTGATAATCTTTTGGTTAAGCAGTTCCTTTGTTGATTTGGATGTATGCTTTGGCTCATTGTTGTACTGAAACATGCAATTCCTTTTCATCTTCAGCTTACTAGCAGACACTTGAAGGTTTTGCACTAAAATCAACTGATATTGGTAGCTATTAATAATTTTCTCCACCTTGATAAAAGCCCAGTACTGGCTGAAGAACAGCAGTCCTAAAGCATGATGCTGCCACCACCATGCTTCACCATGGCTATGGTGTTATTTTGTTGATGTGCATTTATTTTACAACAAAACATTCCTTTTGGAAATTTGGAATTATTAAACCTTTTGTAATTCGTCTCATCAGACTATAACACATTTTGCCACATGGTTTGGAGTGATTTAGTTGAGCTTAGGTGTTTGTTTTTGTTTTTTGTGAGAAATGACTTAAGGGTTGTGTAGAGTTTTTATATCCACTGCACACAGACCATTAATTGGTGCTGAGTCAGGATTGTTCAGTGCTATGTGGTTACTGCTTCTAATTTGCATAAAGATTAATCCAGCTCATATTTTTTTTTCACCTTTGCTGCAAGTCATGTTTTTGCCACGCCCCATTCAAAATGAAAGATGGTGATTTTACATGAGGTGTGTACGTGTCACTTGTGAGACTGCTTCTGACAGGTGAGAGAGTTACATAATCTCAACGGTATATAAAATGTTATACAAAACTTCTCATGCTTATAAATAATTTCCTCTGACTCACTCAGTGTTTGAAAAAAGAATCAATTTGTTCACTCAAAAAAGTTTACTAAAAACTTGATCACTAACAAATCCTGTTTGTTTCTTCCCATCCTGCTGAATGAAACAATAGAAACCCACATAGAATTTGTTATGGTATTAATGGCTATAATGGGGATTTGTATTGGTTTTAATGGAAACTGTAATGGTCCCTTTGGGTTTCTACTGGTAATTTGTTGCCTTCTATTGGTTGCATGTTATGTCTAGTGGATACCATTAAAGACCAATATCGGTAAAGGTGTGTTAAGAGATAATCTGTCCTTTAGACACTGGAAGTCAGATTAGCATGACTCAGCAACAAATATATTTACATTTTACTACAATATAACTGATTATAAAACTTTCACAAAAGTACTGATGGCTGCTGTGAGCAACTTTACTGGTTCATTATTTCTGTTGAATGATCCTGTTTAAGTGAACTGAATTACTTGATTCGTGATTCGTTACAGTTGTGCAGGCTATAATTTCGACCTATACTATAACCAAACATTCAGTAACCAAAGAAATAAATAAGCAAGAATGTTTAGGTGACAACACTGTGAAAACGCACGCTTACAAACAAAGAAAAAAAAGCAAAACATTTGATTGATTCATGCTTAACATTCGATTCCTTTGAATCGATTCGTCCATGAATCTTCAAGTTCAGTGGAATCCAGGCTAAAACTCAGCTTCTGCACCTTTTAAGTGCAATAAATAGTTTAGTCTCGACACAGTGGTGTCGAAATAGGGTAAATCTGTACAATCTGGTCGCACTGGCCACTTCCTAAAGGAAACCGGTTCTTCGAGTCATTTATACACAAAACATCCGGGAAGAAAGCCAGATTAGCATGACTCATCAAAAAAATTCTAAGCGTGTATAAAAGGGGAAAAGCTCTGTGGTCTCTGTGCAGATCACTTTTACACACACGGGCTCAGTCACTGCAATAAACCAGCACTTAATCAACAAATAGTAAGTAGATCAATGCATTTATCTCTTCATTATTGTGTTATCTTGTTTAGCGCGAGCTATTGCAAGACCTAGTTTATATCCAGGTTTGTATATCAGTTTATTCATTCACTCTGAAAGTCTTGAGTGCAAAGTTTGTGAACGAATGTAAATATGCAGTCAAAATCACGATATGTAAATATATTTATTTTTGCATGATATACGAATTGCACGGTTGTGTGTTTTAGTTGAGTGAAGTGTGCAGAACTGGAGGACAACACCACACGAACACCCAACAAAATACTAGTGCAACTTTTGTTATAGAGAAAATTTAAATAAATATCTGAATATATACGTGCAATATTTCTTTGTTCAAGATTTGCAAAAAATAAGTAAAAACAAATGGTAAACAACTTTTTTTTTAAGAATGACAAAGATTTTAAAATAATAATAATAAAAGAACCAATCAGCTACCAGTTGCTATGTAGTTTTCTTTCGTCTGTGACTCCATTGGTTGATTTTGTTTTGTGATTTGGTCTAAATTTTTTCCAAATTTTGGAACTACAGTTATCAAACTGCATTATGCATCCACTTAATGATGGTATACAGTCCATTGTTGGTCTCCTGAGACCTTGTGACTGTGGTGATGATTATCTAGTTCCTGTATTCATCCATTCCTTAGAGATGCCATGCACCAATGCGTCCGTCTCAAGTGTCCATTGTTTGGGGTTTTTTGTTATCTAGAACCTAGCAACGGTGCAGTTGATAACATGCTTGAGCAATGCAGTACAGCAGATTAGTTTTTCATGTTAACGTTTTGAATGGAAGATTAAATTAAATGCATTTAAATTACAATACTTCATTACACCCAGCGAGGCTTGGCACAGACAGTGATCACATTATCTTCTGTGAATCAAAACTGCTGGACATGGTTTCGTCAACCATGCATGACATTTAATGTAGTGTGTTCATATTTACATGCATTTACTTATAAGCTGCATTGTTGAATGAAAATGAACAGCTTTGAATATCGTCAGGGTGAAAAGTAAGCACAAACGGTTTCTTGGCTTGAAACCATGTTGCACAACACACCAGTTGCATTGAAACACTGTTTCAGTGGAGCTGAGCATTGAGATTAGGATCCTGCAGAACCAGACCAAAAAAGTTGAGGTGGTTTTTAGTCTCAGGCGGACAAATGGAATGAATAAAGGTTGTGATCATTAACACTATCATGGGAGCATAATGACGTCCCTGATCGACGCATCAAAGAATGCATTAATCTTCAGTATATGCTTTTATCCTGGTCAGGGTCAGTGTAGTTTAAATGACTGTTTCTATTTTGTTAAAAATATCATGTGCAGGAGTGGGGTTAAAAAATTTTTAAAAAAAACACATCTAGTTCAAAAAACATCTGTAGACAATGCAGTAAAATCAACAGTTCTGAATTAAGCTAGAATTAAAGCAACCTCGTAAGTGTTAATGGAGCATGACAAGATGAATCAGAACTATGCCACAGCTTCCTGTTTCACTGCACAAAATGCAGAACATGTCCTCAACGTGCATCAGTAGAATTATAATAATCCACAAATATGATGTGATTGAGTTACTGTTTGAAATTGATCCACAAATATTCATTGTATTCTCTCTTTCCCCCCCCCCCTTCACAGTGCCACCCTACACCATCACGTACTTTGCTGTGAGAGGTATGTGACAATCATTTACTTAATCTCTACCACAGTCATATGACTTGCTCTTGACCCCTCGGGTCTTTCTGAACAAAACGTCTCATGGTCTTTCTTGCTGTTAGCAGCCTTTGTGGGGAATCTGAATATCAACGAAACTTTCTCTAAATACTAAGAAATAAAAAAACAGACGCAATAATGACTCAGCAAGACCTATTTGATTTGGCACCGAAGCAAACCGACCAAATAAAAGGGAGCTTTACAGCTCTCTCTGACCAAAGTTTGATTTGCATATGAACCATGCAAGAAAGAGTGTCAGAGTCACTCTTAACACTATTTTATCCTGTTTTATTTTGCATTAATCTGATACAAAAGTAGATCAGACATTTAAATGAATTAAAGAGATTTATTAACAGCAGTTGGTGACTATTATAGTAAATCTCGTAATAAATGAATTCATGTTAGCGTTTACTTAAAGCAGACATAGTACATGCATGCAGAAGAGATTAGAAAATCCTGTTACCATAGTAATGACCTTTTTGACGTTGTGTTATGTGCTGTGCCAGGACGATGTGGTGCTCTGCGGATCATGCTGTCTGACCAGGGTCAGGAGTGGAAGGAAGTTGTGGTGAGCTTTGATGAGTGGACAAAGGGAGACCTGAAGAAAACCTGTGTGAGTGTCTTGTACAGATGCTGTTACAGATGTGCACTTTTATTTTCTTCTCTGCTGTTTATCCTCCAAAGTAGGCTAAATATTATCTGGAATTACAACAGTGAATAAAGTAACTTTTTTTTATTTTTTTTAATAAATATTTTAATGACTTCCTATTTTGATATTTTATAGGTTTTTGGACAGTTGCCTAAGTTCCAGGATGGTGACCTTGTTTTGTTTCAGTCAAATACCTTTTTGAGGTATTTGGGACGCAAACATGGTAATTATTTGTAACATCTGTTCAAAATGTATGTAAATCCAGAACACTTGTATCTGGGGCAATATCACAGTATATTACTTTGTCTTCATCACGGTTTTGGCTCTAGTCCTGCAGTTTATTAATTTATAATACAATTTAAACCTGCTTATAGGAGTGTTTTTCATCATTATTACTCACAAATTATAATGAATAATAAAACACTTGTTTGGGGAAAATATACAATATTAAGTAAAAATAATTTATTTACAATACATTTTAATAAATTTAATCTATTATGTCCAAATGTGTATATAGTGTACATATACACTTCTAGTCAGACAAGTATAACCGTTTATTAGGATTACTGTTGACACTCAGTTTACATGTGCAGGTGCATACGGGAAGAATGACAACGAAGCCGCCCTGATCGACATGTTTAACGATGGAGTTGAAGATCTTCGTAATAAATACGTGAAAATGATCTACCAGGACTATGTAAGTGATTCAGTCGCTTGTCTTTTTAACACCCAAGAAACTACTAAACAAAGCTTTATCTTCAGTCAGTCCCTCCAGGATTTTACGATCACAGAGATGAACGCAAATTCAAGCAAACTCCACAATATTTGGAGGAGCTTGCAATTTTTCAAAATTACTGCAGATTTGGGCCAAGACACATCATGTGACGTTGTCCGAATGCACATTTAGCCAAAGCCCTCTCTGATTCACGTGTGTCGACCATGAGTCCAGCTAAAAGGTCTCATTTACCAACAAACATCACTGTGAAAGACCGCACAAAACAACTTTAAAAGATTTTTTTTTTTTTTTTTTTTTTTTTTTTTTAAAGTTGCAGCAAAATCAAGCATTTTTGACCGCAATAATCTAAAAAAAAAAAAAAAACTCTGAAATCCTATACAGCCTGTTCAGTAAGAAGACAAAGCTCTACACAAGTCTGATTCATCATACTCTCTGCAATTTAATTGATGGTGGCAAATGTATCACAACAATCAGCTCTTTTTCATTTCTGTGACTCTTAACTGTGATTGTTTAAAAATAAATAAATTATTCTCTTGCTGTGTTAAGTGCTTTCTAATTGTAAAGCGACGTTGAGTGTGTAGAAAGGCACTATTTAAAAAAATAAATAAATAAACAAATAAATAAATTATTCTTTCTAGTCCAGACTGTCGATCCAGTTGTCACACAATTACAGGAAGTGAAACACTCCCTAGATTTGCTCTCCATTTGGGGACATTTTATAATATCACCACCAGCCGTCACTGTCTAGGACTACACAAATATCTGGGTAAACCCTGAACGACAATTACACTTATTTTTGTCTGTGTTCCCCAGGACACTGGCAAAGATGCATACATCAAGGACCTGCCGAACCACCTCTGTAAGTTTGAGGCCGTTCTGGCGAAGAACAAAAGTGGTTTCCTCGTCGGTGACTCGGTACGACGTTTCTATAGAACAATTATTATTCCTGCTCATCCACAGTACTTTTTAGTTTTCTCCTTGCTCTACACATAATGTGGAATATTTGGTGTATTTTCACAAAACTAACCACAACGTCTTTGAATCATGTGCATGTGTATGGTTTAGTTCTCACCCTAAGGTTTTTTCCCCCCCCCACAGATCTCCTTTGCAGACTACAGTCTCTTTGAAGTGTTGTTGAACCACCAGGTGCTGAGCCCAAACTGTCTGGACTCCTTCCCCGCCCTGCAAGGCTTTGTGCAGAGGCTGTCCAGCCGTCCCAAAATCAAGGCTTTCCTCGACTCTGATGCCTACAAGAGCCTGCCTATCAATGGCAATGGCAAGCAGTAATACAGCTGAGCATTAATGCTGAATCTAGATAGATCCACTCTCAAACTTTTGTTGTAAAACTAACTGTTTAGCACAGCTTTCCATTTTTCTTGTATGTGGATACATTTTTCTAAGATCTAATGTTTGGTACTCTTGTTCCCTGACATGCATCATTTATTGAAAATAAAAAAAAGATTAGCCAAGACATAAGCAATGTGTATTGTCATTTGTTAGTCAAGGCTGCCTTAACCCATCCTCATCTGGGTGATGCCAGATGATGTAAAGAAGTCCCTTCTGTAACTGTGCTAATACTGCATGCACCAGTAAGAAATGCAGTGACGCATTTGGTTATTTTATTAAATCACTATTACAAAAAATCTTTCAGAATTCAGTTGTTATAATGGCTTGTCCTAACATATTGTAGTTTGTAGCAACTGTAGTTTAATGTGTAGGTTAGACAAGGAATAACAAACATAACTTTAAATGAAATAAAAATGAAATTTTTTTTGGACAAAATCAATAAAATAAATACATTTTGAAAGGCAATGGAACTTTTTAGATGCTGTAGTTGATGGGAATAATAGTGTAATACCTGCAATCAATTTTTTTTTTTTCTTTAAATATTTTGCACAAAAAAATATGTAAAACGAGACACTTGCAATTGCTGTAGTTTGTATAGGAATAATGGACTGTATCATAGTCATTTAGTTTTACATGTGTAACTCCTACAGTTAAAAAGTTATTGAATTTTTATTATTTTTCTTTAGAAAACAACAAAAAAAAATGAAATAAAATGTAACTGAGTTTTTCAAATCTATTTTCTAGTAGTTGGTAGGAATAATAGACATTTGGTGCATTTATAGCGCATTTGGTTTTACATGTACCCCATATACGCAAAAAGTTATTTCATTTGAATTCTTTTTTCTTTTCTTTTTTGCAAAATAAAAAAACATTAAAATAAAACTTTTAAAATCTGATGAACTGTATCAGTGCATTTGGTTTTACATGTGTAACTGCTACAGTCAAAAGGTTATTGAATTTTGATTCATTTTCTTTGACCATTATAATACAGTTTAAAAAATTAAACAAACTGAGTTTTTAAAATCTATTTTCTGTAGTTGAGAGCAATAATGAACTGTATCATAGTACATTTATTTTATATATACGTGGTGCATTAATTTAGAACGGTGATTAAACTGACTGGAACTACCTGTGCATTCAACGGTTTGAACGCACACCTTCCAGCCAATCAGAATCCGGTATTCAGACAGACCATATATATGTTTTTGAATCTTTTCCCTCCTGGTAGAGGTGTGATGCAACTTACTGTGAATCATCTTAATCATCATAATCATATTTTTCAGTGGGGTCTTATAAGCAGAAAAGAGTTCATGTGGAGTTATGCAATATAGAAGAAAAAAATGCATTATTTCAATAATTAAGATATCTATTAAAAGAACTATCATATATATATATTTATAAGACCCTGTTGTTATAATAATAGTTTTATTTTTTATGAAGTGTTTTTAATTAAACATTTACATTTGTATTATATTGAGGAGGCACTCACATACACACACTTGTTTGAATGTTTAATCAATTCAAATCGACAGGGTTGTTTTTTTCAAATCAGAGTACCAGACATGATCTAATCTAGACAAACTTAACCTAGTGTGCCTTTCACAAGACTGCCAGGTTGCAATTACAGCCTACTTTTAGCCCAAGAACTAAAAAATGACAATTATTCAATTCTTCTGAGCAATTTACTATTGGACTGAACTTTGGACATTTTGTTAGCAGTCTACAATTTCATCCTGTACAATAACCAAACATTTGCTGGTCAAGCGGTCACTGTGTATTATCCTGGCTAATACCACATTTAAATAAAAAATTTCAATCATAAATGAACTGTTTTTAGTGCATGTCCCCAGTCATATTGTTATTAATACGCATCATTCACTTGAAATAGAAAATTGTAGTTTTTGTGTGATCTTTTATTTAAATGCAGTGGTTTAGCCAGCATTAGAGTGTTTTCAGATTTTTGACTTTCACCCTGAACTTCAGGCACACCTGAGTGATATTGTTCGAGTGAGCTGCATTGCCTACAACTCACCGTTCGACAAATATACACCCCCACAGTATCTGCCATGTGTTTATCTACAACAGGGTGTGCTTCTCTATAACAAGGTTTACAAATGAACTCACAAAGAGCAATGGCAGTGTAGGAAACCTTCTGCAAGTCAATTCAATTTTCAGTTCAATTCAATGTATTTGTATAACGCTTTTAACAATGGACATTGCCTCATCCAAGCATCTTTATCTACCCTGAGTTGTTTCATGAGCAGTTTTATTAGAAAAAGGTACAACGACAGAGCTCCACACATCTTGGAGGAGCCATGTACACGTGTTAACCTTTCTTTGATACAGTAGTGCATCAAAGTTTGTGAACCCTTTAGAATGTTTAAAATTTCTGCACAAATATGACCTAAAATAACATCAGATTTCCACACAAGTATAAAGATAAAGAGAACCCAATTTATACTTGGTCATTTATTTATTTAGGAAAATAATACGATATTACATATCCGTGAGGGGTAAAAGTATGTGAACGTTTGTTTTCAGTATCTGGTGGACCCACTTGTGCAGCTATAACTGCAACTAAACGTTTCCAGTAACTGTTGATCAGTCCTGCACATCGGTTTGGAGGAATTTTAGCCCGTTCCTCAGTACAGAACAGCTTCAACTCTGGGATGTTGGTGGGTTTCCTCACTTGAACTGGTTACTTCAGGTCCTTCCACAACATTTCTATTGGTTTAAGATCAGGACTTTGATCAGCCATTCTAAAACATTCACTTTATTCTTCTTCTTTAACCATTCTTACTATTAGAATAACTTAGGACGACTTGTGTGCTTAGGGTCGTTGTCTTGCTGCATGACTCACTTTCTCTTAAGATTCAGATCATGGACAGTTATCTTGATATCTTCCTTCAAAATTCACTGGAAAAGGTTCTTATGCTGGAATGCAGTATTTTCCTTTCTCCAAACATAACATCTCATTTAAACCAAAAAAGTTCTATTTTGGTCTCATCTATCTACAAAACATTTTTTCAATAGTCTTCAGAAAAGAGCAGTGGTTTCCCCCTTGCAGTCCTGCCATGCACACCCTTGTTGTTCAGTGTTCTCCTGATGGTGGACTCATTAACATGAGCCAATTTGAGAGAGAACTTTAGTTGCTTAGAAGTTACCCTGGGTTCCTTTTTTGACCTCATGGACTATAACACGTCTTGCTCTTGGAGAGATTTTTGTTGGTCTCCGCTTCTGAGGAGGGTAACAATGGTCTTGAATTTCCTCCTTAAGTACACAATCTGCCTGACTCTGGATTGGTGGAGTCCAAACTCTTTAGAGATGGTTTTAATTGGTGGAGTCCAAACTCTTTAAAGATGGTTTTGTAACCTTTTCCAGCCAGATGAGGATGAACAACTCTTTTTCTGAGCTCCTCAGAAATTCACGCCATGATACACTTCCACAAACATGTTGTGAATATAAGACTCTGATAGATCCATGTTCTTTAAATAAAACAGGGTGCTTACTCACACCTGATTGTCATCCCATTGAAGGAAAACACCCGTTTCAGCAGAGTGTTGCTGGCCCAAATTTTGCCTATTACCTGAAGACACTTATCATAGAAACAGATACTCACATATTCAATTGGAGAAAGATAAATAAGACACCAGCCATGAGTGAGAAGAAGCAAGGGTCCAGGTTTATTCGTTCCGTTCCACCACACAAGATCCACACAGTTTGAGACGCCCCAAAATGCGATCTAAAAAACCAGAGCTGAAGCTCTTCTATTTATACAGTTTTCTTAGGGTCAGGATGACCCAGACACCAATGTGTTTTAGAAAGAGTTTATCAAAATTACCAGTATATTTTGAAAAGAGCCTTTTCCGAACACCATTAGGTTTGAAAGAGGTACAAGACACATTTCGGAGAGACCTTGGTCTCACAGTTATCTCGCAGGTGCAACGTGACTCAACTACCCTTATAAATGGCCCCTCTTGGTTCTCTCTTAAAAATTAAGGCCTTCGTCTGTATTACTCCTGACTTTTTCTCGTGAGACAAGACTCTTCCCCACCTCCAAGTATATTATGAGTAAGTTTCTTTCACATTTTTCTGTATTTCTGGTTTATAATTTCCTTTCATATTTGCTCTACATTTCTGTTATATATATATATATGGTTATACTGCTTGCAAGTGGTTTACTGTACTCCCTACTTCATAATATCATTATATTATCCTTATAATATCTTAATACTCCTTTTATTATTCTTATAATGTTCTGTTTTCCTTCTGTATGTGTGTGCATGGTGGCATAGGCCTGTGTGTGTGTGTGTGTGTCTCTTAGTTGACCGTCCACCTACGCTCTGAGGCCTGCCGCACTAATCAAATACATGTATGGTTTGCGCCTTGCTTATCTGTGTGTTGTGTCTTAGGTAAACATCCGTTCATACAGTCCACCAGCCCAGTGAATTCTCAATAAGATTACATATTACTCATACTAGGTCTCCCTCGTGTTTATTTCATGTATATTTTATATACAACAGTGTTACGAGAAAATCTGTCTAATCTAGCTACACTAGCCTTTAGACACTGGAAGTCAGATTTGGATGACTCAGCAAAGATAAACAAAAAAACATTTTACTACAATATAACTGATTATAAAACTTTCACAAAAGTAGTGATGGCTGCTGTGAGTAACTTTACTGGTTTGTTTCTGTTGAATGATCCTCTTTAAGTGAATTGAATTACTGGATTTGTGATTCGTTACACTTGTTCAGGCTATAATTTCGACCTATACTATAACCAAAACATTCAGTAACCAAAGAAATAAATGAGCAGGAATGTTTGCGTGACAAAAACTGTGAAAACGCACGCTTACAAACAAAGAAGGAAAGCAAAACTTTCGATTGATTCATGCTTAAGATTCGATTCTTTTGAATAAAACGCAGCTTCTACAAATTTGTATAGTGCAATAAATAGTTTAGTCTCAACACAATGCTATTGAAATTAGTTGAATCTGTTCAATCTGGTAGCACTGGCCACTTCATAAAGGAAATCGATTCTTTGAGTCATTTATACGTTAAACATCTGCCAAAAAAGCCATATTAGCATGAAAGTAGGGAAGGTTTCTCACACACACGTGTACAGACACTGCAATAAACCAGCACAGATCTACAAAGAGTAAGTATCTAAATGCATTTCACTCTTCCTTATTGTGTTAACTTGTTTAGCACTAACTATTGCAAGACCTAGTTTATATCCAGGCTTGCATATCAGTATATTAATTTGTTGTGAAATTCTTGAGTGCAAAGTTTATGAATGAGTGCAAAGTATTCAAAAAGTACAAAATTACAAAATTCCGATATTTAAAGACTTTTACACGATATCCAATTTGCATTACTGTATTTTAGTTTAATGAGGTGTGCAAAATTGGAAGAGAACAAACCATAGACATCCACCAAAATACTAATGCACCTTTTTATAGTGCAAATTTAAATATTTGAATATATACAGGCAAAAAGTTTTTCAAGATTTACATTTTTTTTGTACAAGAAACACAAATGTTTTGAAGATTCATTGCATTCTCTTGTTTTTCCCCCTTCACAGTGCCACCCAACACCATCACAAATTTTCGTGTGAGAAGTACGTGACAATACTTTGCTTAATCTGCACCACAGTCGTATGACTAAGGCCTGACCACTCTGATCTTTCTGAACAAAGCGTCTCATGGTCTTTCTTGCTGTCAGCTGCCTCAGTGGCGAAAGTAGATACGACTCAAATAGTTTAATGATTGAACATGCATCCTGAATATCAAGTAAATGTTTCAACTTTCTCAAAATAATTGTATAAAAAAAGCAGAAGCAATAATGACTTAGCGAGACCTATTTGAATTTGACTCCAAAGCTAACAAACGAAATAAAAGGGAGCTTTACTCTGATTGGCCCTGATATCTTGATATCTAGTGTTCTCCCTTCCAGCGTTCCTCACAGCTGACTAATCAGACACCAGTTTTGTGCCCTAAATTGTGGAAAAATAAAGTTTATTAGCATGTAAACCACGCAAGAAAAAGAGTCACTCCATTAACACTAGTTTATCCCGTTTTATTTTGCATTAATCAGATTCAAAAGTAGATCAGAAATTTAAATGTCTTAAAGAGATTTACTATCAGTGGTTTAGTGATTATAATAAATGAATCCATGTTAGCATTTATTTAAAATAAACATAGTACATGCATTAAGGGATTAGAAAATCCTGTTGCCATAGTAATGACCTTTTGACGTTGTGTTACGTGCTGTGCCAGGACGATGTGGTGCTCTATGGATCATGCTGTCTGACCAGGCTCAGGAGTGGAAGGATGTTTTTGTGACCTATGATGAAGGGAGACATAAAGAAAACCTGTGTGAGTGTCTCAAGGCTAATGATGTTACAGATATGCACTTTTAATTTACTTCTCCACTTTTTATCCTCCAAACTAGCCTAAATATTATATCTGGAGCTGGAACGGTGAATACAGTACAAGTAACTTTTTCTTTTTTTTTAATCTTAAAACCAACATTTTAATGACTTCCTGTTTTGATATTTTATAGGTTTTCGGACAGTTGCTTCAGACATGTACCTCTAGTTGAGAGCAATTATGAAAGAGAGTGATGTAGCTGAGGTTGAACTGTCAAAGACAGAATTTACACTCCATGCTAACTGTACTGGCATTTCTATAGCTGAGGTTTTTTTGATCCATTGTTATAAAACAACAAAAATAAATAAATAAATTGGAGCACTAAAGAGATACAGATGCAGAGAGTGTTATGGTGTCAAACCCCTAGTAGCTACATAACTTTAGTAACAAGCTATACTAGCTTGCAAAGCTAGGTGCCATGCCATGTGGTCTTGCCAGCTAAAACAAATTCTAAATGACTAATATCAGGACAAATTAGAAGTAGTTCTTATGGTCTTACCTGGATCATTTTCTCTTAACTGACCCTCAATCAGCAGATCTGATTCTTTCTAGTAAGAGACATTTGATTTTTCAGTGGTTTGAATGATGACACAATGTCTATTTTTGATTGAAATAGATTTTTTTTTTTTAAAGTATTTTTATTTATTTATTTATTTAGTGTACACACCCAACTACAGTTATATTTGAATTCACTGCTTTACAAAATCCCTGCCACAACAATACACTTTATCTCCAGGGTGCTCACTTTATTTTTATTTCCAGTTTGGTTTCCTCTAATATATCAAAATGTTTTTCCATCGCATACTTCATGTGATATCAGAGCCAGTCAGACTAACGTACAAAGACATAAATTACATAAATAGACGCATGACATACTCCGCTTTAAAGCATAAAGCGATTAAATGCCCCAGAGCATTTAAATTGCTCAAGTTTTAGGGTAAATTACTTCTTATTTTCTGGACATCATGAAGAGAGAAGTTGCCCGTAAGACAACTGTCTGCAATCCCCAGGTATTAAAAACATATGTTAAAGTGTTCCAATAAGACAACAGGGCCACACTTTTCATAATTTGTCCAGAATTAGATTAATCTTAAAACTTTTGCATTATACATGAAGAACTGAGACACACCCACCGAAAAAAAAAAATAATAAGTTAACAAAATTACTTCAGTCATTATTATCAAAACAAAACAAACAAACAAAAAAATCCAATCATATGCTCAGTTACATTCTTTTATACATAGAAATTACTTCTGAATAGAAATGAGAAAATATCACAACAACAATTACAGAATAAGCAGAATTCATTCAATGGCATCTTAAACTGTAAAGGTGAATAAAATGGGCACTATGCACGAAATAGTGAGGTTATCAGCAATTAGTCCTGATCGAGTATGGCAAATGTGAAAAATAATGCAGAAAACCATTAACGGCAGGTACACTTTGTAGCAATCATTTCTTCATATTCCTTATATGCAATAGAGCCGTCGTTTTCAATGGTCAAAACACTCAGAGGGTCGTATACAGATGGAACACAAGAAGGTCTGGGCATGGAGGAGTCCAGCTTCTCATAAATAATATTCTGTACCATTGTGTGCACTGGCGAGCCATAGATATGGCCCACAACACGAGGACAGATGCCTTTACAGTACCTGGGGTTGTACTTGGAGGGTGCTATTATCCAGTGATCTAGTCTGAGCTGGGAGAAGCTCACGCGGAAGTCGTAGAGGTCGCAGTCGTCTGTTGGGTGTTCGACTGTGGGCAGTGGTCCGCTTTCAGTGCTTGACTGGGTTGTGTTTGGAGCACTCCTTCGATGTCTCCACTTCAGCCTCTGAATACCAGATCCGTAATATTGGCTCTGTGTATTCTCGCCCCAATGGTTCGACCAGATTTCTCCAAACCTGGTGTGTGTGGAGCCTCTCTGATAGGCCACCTCGCTGGTGTCGTTGAGATACAGCAAAAGAGACGGAGCCATGTGCGTGAGCTCCACGAGGCTTCTGGAAGTGTGACGCCCTGGTTCATCGTCCAGGCAGGTGAGGTTGATGTGTAGGTGGATGTCCTTTTTGTGGCCCTGGATGAGAGGGTGGAGGAAGGGGGTCACATCCACCTCCACCCACTTGTGGTGTCCGGCTCTGTTGACTAGGAAATAGAAACTGATAAGTGACACAGAGTGCTGTGAGCTGGGAGAGCTGAGGCACATGTGCTCATCTGAAGGCGTCTGTTCCTTCATGTACAGGTAGCAATGAGAGGTAAGCGACGCAGCGTGGTTGTGGTCCAAGGAGTAGAGCAGAACCGATTTGAGCAGCTGTTCCTGGGCTCGTACACGGTTCAGACTGTAGGAAATGTCCTGCATGAACAATTCTGTAGGAAAGAAGACACGCTTAAGAAACAAATCATGTCCGTTGCCTGAGTAAAATTCTTACAAGAAATGTAACGTGTTTAGCAGGTCATAAACAAAACCATAAACCAAGCTCCCAATCTGGAGAGTCACTCTAAATTAGGTTTCACACTATATAACAGGAAGACGAAGAACTTTTGCAGATCTGAAGACTTGTAAAAGCCAAATCTTAACAGAAAACCCCACCCTGAAACACATAAAATATATTTATATTGAAATATCTGCGATGTGTTTAGTGACTCTGGTGCTAGCTTCTTGGTTGGTGCTGTATTTCCGTTATTTCTATGGATATTGTTAGGTAGAATGGTGTTTAATAGAAATCAGACTTTGCCGTTATCGACAAAAAACAAAAAGACCTAGAACTTCTTTTCTCACTTACCATTTTCTAGCGATGTTCTAGATCACTTTTGACAAATCCAATGTAGATGTAGTGGAGAAACAAATGTTAGACTCACGGTTCCAGAATACAATGCTGCTATAAGATGCAGTTACGGCAGAACCTCAGCTCAGCTAGTTAGTGATCTACGAGATAAGTGTGACAGAGTTGACAGCAGGGGTGGAACCTTCTCTGTAATGGAAACCCTCTATACATACTTTAAGGGTTCTTCAGAAGGACCAATTAAAAGAACCTTTATGGTGTTTGGTGGAAAAATATTTTCACATCATTTTAATGCATTCGTGCTTACTGTAGCCAAAAATATCCTCGAAACACTTGTGATCCAATTCCACAGACATCAAGCATACAACTTGCAGTGAAACGCCATGTTTCCACTTTATTAGGTACACTTATACTATACGAGGACACATTGTAAGTATACAACTACTGACTGCAAATACAATTCCCATTCATCAGCGGGAAAAAAGGGAATGCCATAGGACCACCACTGACCAGATATTATTTGGGTTGTATGTGATATGGTAGTGTGTGTGAATGTACGAGCGCGTCAGGCACAACGGTGTCACTAGGATTTTAGACCCAACTACATTGTTGATCCACCTTGAAAGTGCACAGATAAAAATTATAGCTCATCTTTTCCATGTACGAATTAAAAATAAAAATAGTCAGTTTGTGATCATCAGTGTTCCGTCAGTGGTCAATGGATGACGGAATGGACATTTTTGACATTGAGGTGTTTCAATACCCATGCAAAGCTGGTCATGCCAATCAATTTGTTTGGATATTGTAGTGATTTTAACTGTAGGCCTTGTCCCAAATCAAATATGGACATAGATTTAGATCCCTAATGAGCAAGATGACAATACTGGAGAAAACCTCCCTGAGATGACATAAGGCAGAGACCTTGAGAGGAACCACGTCATTCAGTGGTATTAGTGAGACCAGCAGGGGGCGCTCACTCTGTGGTCTGTGTGGGTTCTAATGCCCCAGTATAGTGACGGGGACACTATACTGTAAAAACAGCACCGTCTTTCGGAGGAGATGTTAAACCGAGGTCCTGACTCTCTGCGGTCATTAAAAATCCCAGGACGCTTATTGTGAAAGAGTAGGGGTATAATCCCGATGTCCTGGCAAAATTCCCCCATTGGGCCTTCTCTATCATGGCCCCCTAATAATCCCCGTCTCTGAATTGGCTACATCACTCTCCTCTCCACTAATAGCTGGTGTGGGCATTTTGGCGCACTATGACTGCTGTCACATCATCCAGGTGTATGCTACACACTAGTGGTGGTCGAGGAGATCCCGACCCCCCCCCCCCCGGACTACGTAAAGCGCTTTGAGTGTCTATAAAAGCGCTATATAAAAGTAACTGTATCTAACTTCATTCCGATCAAGGTCGCTCCAGAGCCTATCCTGGGAACACTGAAATCAATATAGTCATGCTATACGTGCAAACAGACGACTGCTCGAAACCATGGGCTGCGTCTGAAACCGCATACTTACCTACTATATAGTATATAGAAATACATCTATCTCATATGCAAGTACGCCGTTTCGGACACAGCCGTGCGCTCTTGTTTGCCGTCAAACGGTTGAGCACTGCCGTGTGTGTACGTGTCCTGTCGCAAAATGCAGCGAAAACTCCTACACGAGGTTAATACTGTGATTAAGATGTGTACATGGCGATAACACGACTAAAACCGGAATACTCCACGTCTTAATTCGATTTGTGTTTACTTCGAGTATGACTTTAGTCGGATTACGGTCATCCGGAATCGCTGTTTACATGCTAGTTTCTTAATCTGAGTATGGGGTTAATATCGGATTATTGTTGTCCATGTAAACGTACTGAGTGTGACCCCTTTGCTGAGAATGAGAAGGAGAGCTGGTCCTTTACACTAGATATATTAGAAGTGATGCTGAATAATGACACAAGTAATCTTCACTCAGTAACTGAATAGATCTCTGGAGTGTGCTTGTTTTGTTTGTACCTCCACTCTGGTCCAGACACTCCTGCCGTGCTGTGATCAGGCGCACCGTGTTGTACAGGTGGGACGCCTCGTGGCTCCTCTCGTGCTTCGTAGACAGCTTGTAAAGCCTTTTCATGAACCGTACGTATCTCGAATCCGGTCTAGTTCTCGGGAAATCAGTTCCCCACGGCTCGTGCTCTGATAAGGCTTTCAGTAACGGGCTTAAAATGTTGCCGTGATGCACTAACTGCTCGGCGGGTTGACCTCCAGCACCGCGGCCTGAGAGTCCCGACACTCCGGCGTCCATCAGCACGAGCACCAGCGCGTTCAGGAAAAAGACTGCGCAGCTCTCTTTAACCATGATCAATAAATGCATCAAACTTGAACACATTCTTTGACCTGCTCTTGCGGAATTCTCCCAGGGTCACGCACAGTTCCGGTCGCGCTTTAGCGCTCAGGTGTATGCAATCATCTCAAACCGGGTGCGCGTGGATGACGTTTCTTCAGCACATGGACATGAGAGGGAGAGAGAGTTCCGGCAAAACACACACACACTTCAATTAAAATGCATCTCAGACTCCGTCAATTAATTAACCTTACTGATAGCCTGTTTCACTTTTTGCATTACCACAGAAATAAAACTGTAGATGTACATAATTGTTTCCTACTTATTGTCTACCAACAAACCCTTACTCAAAATACATGTCACGTGTGATTATGGAAGTAACACGTGATCACATGTAAAGAGAAAAAAAAAGAAAAAATTAAGGGGAAAAGTGTTTTTATTAGGCTGTGTCATGGCCTGAAATTGAGCTCAGATAAGCGCATGGAACATCGTGATGGATAAATAAATTTATCAACGTGTATCAAATAAAAACACATGGCCTACATGTGGAAATTTAACATTATTGAATGAATGAGTCATGTGGGGGGAAATGGCCTGAAAAATAAACACATGGGGTCCATCTCAATCAGTTCCCTAGTTCAGAAGTCAGGGCACTGATCAGGGAGTCGGCCATTTTAAGGGCTGTCTCAATTGCAAACTCATTCCAGTGCACTGGAACATTCAGTCATACAAATATGAATTTCATTTTGTAGTGTATTTTTGTAGGTTTGTAAAGTAATGTGAAAGTAAAGTAATTAGTAATCTGATTACTTTTTACATGCAGTAATCAGCCATGTAATCAGATTACAATTTTGAAAGTAGTAATTATAAATATGTAGAGGATTACTTTTTTTTGGTAACTTACCGACACCAACACTGATCGAGACACACCCATACACTAAGTGTGTGTTTGTGTGGGGGGGCTTAGCCACATATCCACATGACTAACACATGTGAAGTTGATGACTTCATGTGACTTTTCTGTAAAAGATCTCATGGCCAAAAACCTGTGTACATTATTTTTATTGCTAAAGGAAGCTTCTAAATTCTTTCAAAGTAATACAGCACAAATATATCATTTATGTGGCAGATAGAAATGTATTCCATCCCAGTTAATATTTCATATTTGTATATATATATATATATATATATATATATATATATATATATATATATATATATATATAAAGAATGAAATGAAACAACTTTTTATTCATATCCTGTGTTAAATTCAGCTTTATAATCAATGTCAGTGGCTCAATCAAGTGGCTGGTCCTGATGGTGTCATATACTTCATGCATACGCCAACCAGCTGACAGAGCATTTTCAACCTCTCCTTGACCAGCACTGTTGTCCCTACCTGCCACAAAACTGCAACAATTGTGCCCAACCCCAAACAGCAAAATGTGTGTTGTCTGAATGACTATCATCCGATTACACTCATGCCTCTGATATCCAAGTGTTTCGAGAAGTTGATTCTAGCACATATTAAAAACATCACCCCTGCCACTCTGGACCAGTGTCAGTTTGCTTATTGGGCAAACAAATCAACAGAGGATGCAATGAGCCTCGCGACGAATATGCAGAATGCTGAAAATGCTCTTTGTTGACATCACTTCGGCCTTCAACACGGCCATCCCCAATGCGCTGGTGTCCAAACTCCACAGCCTAGGACTAAGCTGCAGCTAGACACTAAACTTCCCGACCAACCGTCCCCAGTATGTCAGGTTAGGAAAGCACACATCCTCCTCTCTCACCCTTAATACTGGTGTCCCACAGGGATGTTTGTTGAGCCCTGTTCTGTATGGACTCTTCACTCATGACTGTCCACCTGCCCATGCAACAACAAACACCATTGCGAAGTTCGCAGATAACACGACAGTGATTGGCCTGATCGGGGTCATCAGATCGGCTCATCGGTACACAGCTACCAGCAGTTGAGGATATTTATCTGCCCAGATGTCAGAGCAGGGCCTCCAAAATAATCAGGGACGCCACCCAACCTGCACACCAACAAACTGCTCCACTCTGGCAGGCAATACAGGACAATTCACTCATACACCCCAAGGATGAAAAACAGCAGGGATCTGCTGTATCCAACCAGACATTTCAACATAGTCCATTAACACATAGGTTATAAAGATGGATTATAAATAAACAAGAAGTGAAATGGTAGCTTGATTGAAAAGTGTATGGAATAGTTATTGATGTATATTAGGTAAACAATTAGATTCAAGGTTGATGTGGGGCCAAAGGGTCTGATGCAGAGCTTTCCAGTGTTAAGCGTTAAGATTTCTAAGCAAAATGCAAATAAATAAATAAATAAATAAATAAATAAATATAATATTAGTGTACATGAAATATGTTTTACTTCTTTTTCAGATTCTGCATCATTGTGGAGTCGGGAAAGAAAGTTCATTCTTTCATAGATACAAGCAAAATGTAATAAATTCAAGGGCCACATTCCTACAGCCCACACAGACTGACTCGTTCTTTTATTCGAGCACAATCAGCCAGTTTTTTTCTCAGCACACCCCACACACCATCAGAGAATCAGATATGACAGATGTGAGAAAGTACCCATTCATAAGGAAGAAAATAGGATTTTACGGACAGGATTTCTACCCCAATCTGAAATATAATGTAACTATCCTCAAGAAATTTAAAGGACAAACAATATGAAATAATCAGTGTCTAGTAATTAATTCATTACCAGTTACAAGAATCAAGTGTTCTAAAAAATATATGGTAAATTTATTCTTTCGTGATTTTATCTAAATCTACATACAATTCAGAATACAATCTAATTGTACAGTACCGTGCAAAAGTCTTAGGCACATGCAAAGAAATGCCATAGAGCAAAGATGCCTTCAAAAATAATGAAATTAAATGTTTCTCCACTTTAAAAAAAATACTACAATGAGCAGTAAACAGTAATAAATTAAACAAAGGCGATGTTTATTGCTTTTAAAAAACAAACCAAAAAAACAGTAGTCTCAGGTAGAATTACTGCAGTTTTATAAGGAAATGAGCTGTAAGTTTTACTGAGCATCTTACAGAACCAGCCACGGTTCTTCTGTCACACCCACTTCTTAGTTTTGCAGCAAAATCCAGCAGCCATCATTATGTTTTTTGTCCAAAAAGTGTCTCTTGTGACTTCATATGCTGGTTTCTTTAATGACCTACAAACATTTTTCTGTAACATTTAATTTTGTGCTAGAAAACTAATGTTTGGAAATTTTAAATGTTTTTGTATTGACTCGATAATGTAGAAGTCATATAAAAAAAAATCTATAACAAAGTTTGTACTAAAAAAAAATAGGGTGCCTAAACTTTTGCACAGGACTATATATCTGAGTAGTTGAGGGTTAAAGACCTTGCTAAGGATCCAAAATTGACTTCCTGGCAGTCCTGGGATTGAAACTCTTAATCTTCTAGGCACTTAAACACTAAAACAGTTCAGTGCTCAGACAAAATAAAAACAAACAGAAAAATATGACTCGCTGACATTTTTGCACTGCGATACATACAAAAAAACAAACATTTTTACTTTTTAGTTTGTCTACAAATACAACCAGCATCACAGACAGGTGTACATAGCTCATATTTTCTACAAAAATGCTATAAAGACAAATTGTACATCGGTTACAATGTCATTTGGCAGTTACACTAACTTGTCAAGCTGTAAACAAGATTATAGTGTAATATCTGAATCTACTTGGAATCTACTTGTGACATTTCTTTTAAAACTGAACAAAAAGTATAGTATTCTCAAATCATTCAATTAATAAAAGTTAAATAAAAACAAAAAATACTCAAGACTTAAAATAAAACTTAGATTATAGCTGATGAATTCAAACTGACAGTGGTTAGTGTTGGAAAACTCTATGCACAAATTAGTCAAAACTTGGCTGAACACCTAAACAAAATACCACTATCTTTATTAACTAAATTAATAAATAGCAATTAATTAACAAAATATATGGTGGAAAAGTCTATTCAAGTGCATCAACTTTTACTGGGAAGTTCATTCATGTTAGTGGGAAATTCTGCATTTTAATATATAGTCTTTTGCTGTTCTCAACTTCGCTAGAAGCAAAATATCACTATCATCCATTCATGTTCAGTTCAGTAAGCGCTTTATCCTAGTCAAGGTGGGTGTTGGATCTGAGGTCTGTTCTAAGAACACCGGGCATGACGTGGGGACACACCTATAGCGGCAATTTAGTGCTCCAAAACCACTTATTTGCATGTTTTTGAGAGGTGGGAGGAAACTGGAGAACCCAGAAGAATCTCCACTCAGGCACTAATTGGAGTTTAGGATCGAACCGGAGACCCTGTAGGGGAGATGCTACCTGCTACACCACCATGCCACCTAATATCACTATCAAGTAAATTCAAAACAGATATGTTCTGGCAAAAGTCTATTCAAGTGCATCAATATCTCTATTAAATAAATTAATAACTGCTATTTAAATTAACAGCAGGTACACTGTGAAAGTCTATTCAACTCTAATTTGGGCAGTATATTAGTGATAGTGGAACACACTGGGGTTCAACAGACAGTCTTTCCCATCATCAGCGTGGTTAAATAAGGAATAAAACTCTTCAGGGTGTGCTGTTACAGGAAAATAATACACAATAGAATAGTGTCATGCTGTGTTTTCTTTCATATTGTACTAACCTCCTCCAACAGGGTTTACCTTGATAGTACTGTTAGTCCATGACCTACAGTAGTAAACTAGCATGAGCATGTGGTTTTGATCGAGACTACAAACAACTTCTGTAAGCTGGGTCTGCAAAATACTGTAAATGTTAACGTCATCACCGCCAGTAAGTGGATTATTTTCCTATAACAGCCTATCACAAAGTGCCTCACTTTCTTGAAGTTAATATATATATATAGTATCTCACAAAAGTGAGTACGCCCCTCACATTTTTGTAAATATTTGATTATATCTTTTAATGTGACAACACTGAAGAAATGACACTTTGCTACAATGTAAAGTAGTGAGTGTACAGCTTGTGTAACAGTGTAAATTTGCTGTCCCCTCAAAATAATTCAACACACAGCCATTAATGTCTAAACCGCTGGCAACAAAAGTGAGTACACTCCTAAGTGAAAATGTCCAAATTGGGCCCAAAGTGTCAATATCTTGTGTGGTCACCATTATTTGGAGTTCACCAGAGCTTCACAGGTTGCCACTGGAGTCCTCTTCCACTCCTCCATGACGACATCATGGAGCTGGTGGATGTTAGAGACCTTGTGCTCCTCCACCGTTTGAGGACGCCCCACAGATGCTCAATAGGATTTAGTCCATCACCTTCACCCTCAGCTTCTTTAGCAAGGCAGTGGTCATCTTGGATATATATATATATATATATATATATATATATATATATATATATATATATATATATATATATATTTATAAAATATGGATATACATTTTATATATATATATATATATATATATATATATATATATATATATATATATATATATATATAATGCAGCCTGTCATGTTTCCAAGAAACTGCAAAGAGCAAAGTCCTCAGTCCTAAAGATTTTCTTGTGATGGGAAACTTTCACAAATACACTGACCCTGGAGACTCCTTCCACAGATGTTAAATAAATGTCTCCTTAGTAACAATTAATACGTTTTTCTTCATTAAATAACACTGTTTTTATGTTTATGATTATTCTTGGACTATGCAGAGAGTCCACCATACGAATCCCACTGAATAAGCTGTTACTATAGAAATGATGCCATAATAGAACAGGCTCCTTAATATAAAACTACCATTTCAATTAGAGCTGGGACTACTGTCGGACCAATCGGATGCGAGAATTCTGTAGTATTAGTAGTACTGTAGTATAAAAGCTAAATATCTCTATAAATGAAATTAAAAACAGATATGTTACGGCAAACATCTATTCAAGTGCATAAACTCATTTGTGCACTTTATTCGTGTTAGTGGTCTAATGAGCAGTCTTTCTTGTTCTCTTCCTGTTCATCACTGATTGAACGAAAGCTTGATCGAAGTCTGGATTTCTTTCTGTGTCCCACGCTGGATTGAAATAGTTTACTAAATGTGTTGAGGTTTTTAGACAAATCGGAAAAGTGCTGATCATCTGAGCATGCATGCTGTGTGACCTGACACGAAGCAGCCGGGTCTCCGAGCAGCTCTCTCACTTCAGCCGACAATTCTTTGCGTAAATACTGATATGCTTTTTTGCCACTGTTGTCACGTATATGGCAGTTAGCACCGTAGTCGCGCACCAGTAAATTTAAGACTGATTCGTGGCTGTGAATGGCAGCAACATGCAGAGGCGTGTAACCATCATGGCTCTTGATGTTCACGTCAACTTTCTCACCAATGTCAAGGATTCTGCGCACCATTTTGACGTTTCCGTGTTTCGCGGCCCAGTGAAGTGCCGTGAAGCCTGATATGAAGTTTCTCTTCTCGGCCAGGAGGACATCCTGCAGCAAGAGGTTGTAGAGTTGACTCCAGCGTCCTGTTGCTGACATTACAAGCCACTCGTGTTCTCGTGGCTCCAGACGGATCGCTGACGAGTCCTTATCACTGAAACCTGGTTTACGGACTTTGTTTCCTCTTTTCAGTGCTGGTGAACTAGGCACCACCGTCTGTCTCCTTTTGGTTCTTGGTGATTTGTTTAGATCAGGTTCATGATTCAGGTACGGGGAACTCTTTCCAGCTTCCACAGTTTTTAACTCCTGCTGTGGTGGGATGTCCAATCTCTGAAGACAGGCAGGTGTTCTGAGGTTGACTTGTATCTTCTCAGTTTGTGAATGAGGTGGTGATTTTATCGCCACAACAGCAAAAACAGCCCCCGTTTTGCCCTTTCTGGTATTATTAGCTACATTAAGTACTCGAGCAGTCAAAGATTCCTCCTGGTTGGATGTAGTGACAGGAGAAATCACGGCATCACATTCAGCTGGTCTACTTTGCAACTGTTGTTTTGTGACTAAATCTTTAGAGGTGTTAATAGAGCAGCCAGGTGGACTTGTGCAAAACCAGGAATTGTTATTTAAAATATCTGCACTGGTTATAGAGCGAGACTCACATCTGGAAAAGCAACTCTGTTGTGTTGTGCATGATGATGATGAGGATGGTGATGATGATGATGGTGATGATGCTATGGAGAACTTTCCTTCATTGATCATCTCTTGGTATTTCTTCTTCACGACGACGTATTTGACATCATCGACACGTTTCACGACAGCCACGTTGTTGATGAAACTCTTAAACAGATCCCTGTTGCGTCTTCTTTGCTCCGGCTCGCTGCAGTTGATGTGCGCCGTGAACGCGCTCAAAAGCTCCGTGTTCTTCACTTTTCCGCCGCGCGTCATTAAAAAGGACAAAACCACAGTCTGGGTCAGTGCCATGTTTATTTCTGCTTCATTCCTTGAGTAAGATAAAAATCCTTTATTCGGCACATACGAACTAAGCAGCCCCCCCTCGTCTGTTATCTTTTAGGAGGTTTTCAGCACCAACCTGCTGCTTCCGGTTTTCCCCAACTTCAGTTTCCTGGCAACGTTCCCCGACAGCGTGCGCGCGCACTGAATAGAGCTCTGGGAATGCGCGTGCACGACTGACCGACCGTCCCTGTGTTTGTTTATTGTTGCAGAATAAAGTCTTACACAACAGCGCCAATTAACTACAGAAAAAAGTAACTACTCATAAAAGGTTATTTATTTGTTTGTTTGTTTGCGTGTTTATTTATTTATTTACTTTTTAATGACTAATCATTTTCAAGTGCAAAAATAGCAGCCAGTAGGCTTAGTGCAATGTCAGGAACTGTTATTTGAAATATTTGCACTGGCTATTATGCCAGACTTGTATTTGGAAAAGCAGCTAGGTGTAGCATATGATGATGGTGATGGCAGTACCATCATCACCATCATGATCACCATCATCATCATCACTATCATCACCATCATCATCATCATCATCATCACTATCATCATCACCATCATCATCATCACCATCACCATCATAATCATCACCATCATTATCATCATCACCATCACAATCATAATCATCACATCATCACCACCATCATAATCACATCACCATCATTACCATCATCATCATCATCATCATCATCATCACTATCATCATTATCACATCATCCCCATCATCATCACATCATCACCATCATCAACATCATCATCATCACATCATCATTATCATCATCACCATCATAATCATCACCATCATCATCATCACATCACCATCATTACCATCATCATCATTATCATCACCATCATCATCATCACCATCATCACTATCATCATTATCACATCATCACCATCATCATCATCACCATCATCATCACATCATCACCATCATTACCATCACCATCATCATCATCACCATCACCATCATCATCATCATTACATAATCACCATCATCATCACATCATCAACATCATCATCACTATCATCATCACATCATCATCATCATAATCACCATCATCACCATCTTCATCATCATCATCATCACATCATCACCATCATAATCATCACCATCATCATCACTATCATCACATCATCACCATCATCATCATCAGCATCAGCATCACCACCATCACCATCATCATCACTATCATCATCATCATCATCATCATCATCACATCATATAAAGTTTCATATAAAGTATTATTCTACTTAATCCTTGACTGTGATAAATGTTTAATTCAGTAGATAAACTTATCAGCCCTCTTTAGGATCATTTTCAGCACCAAGCTGCTGCTTCCGGTTTTCCCCAACTTCAGTTTCCTGGCAAGGTTCCCTGATAGAATGCACACTGAATACTGGGAATGCGCATGCATGACTGACTGACCGTCCCTGTGTTTGTTTATTCTTGCAGAATAAAGTCCTACACAACAGTGCCAATTAAGTACAGAAAAAATAACGACTCATAAAAAGATTTTTTATATTTATTTGCTTATTTATTTACTTATTTAATGACTAATTGTTTTCAAGTGCGAAAATAGCAGCCAGAAGGCTTAGTGCAAGGTCAGGAACTGTCCTATCCCTGCCCTGCTCCTAATGCTTCATTAGTGGATCTAGTGAGCAATTACAACCATTGCTTGTCTTCTGCGCTTAACAGTCTTGCTCCCCTGAAGACTCTGACCGATTTATCTGTTCACACTGCACCTTGGTATACATCTAAACTCCACCAGATGAAGTCCATGGCTTGGTGTCTGGAGCGGTTATCAAAAAGGACTAATCTTGTGAAACATAAAAAGATGTATTCTGATCACATACTTCAATGCCCTTTCTGTTTCAAAAACATCATATTATGCAAATATCATCAGTGCAGGAGAAGGAAACACCAGAGCTCTTTTTTTCCACCGTGAATGGACTACTTAAACAACCTGATAACTCCATTCATCTGAATCTCTCTGATGAACGCTGTTCTGCATTCCTGAAGTTTTTCCACTCTAAAATTGCTACCATTCATCAACAATTGACTTGTTCAATTAACGAGGAAAAGGAACCATGCTCCCTGAATGCTACGGGCCCTCCACATACCAGTGCATTTAGTCATTTCAGTCTCCCAGTGGAAAGTCACGTCTTAAATCTCATCATGAAGTGCAATTTCTCCATCTGTCAACTGGATCCGGCTCCAACCAACTTACTTAAAGAGTGCCTGCCCTCAATCTCCTCTCTGATAACCTCAATAATTAACACTTCTCTCACCACTGGTGTGGTCCCCCCTTCGTTAAAAACTGCCATTGTCAGGCCAACACTGAAAAAGCCAGGACTGGATCCTGATGACTACAATAACTATCGACCTTTCTCTAACCTACCATTTACTAAAAATGTCCTTGAGAGGAACGTGGCATCTCAGCTCCAGGATCACCTAAAAAACAATAATCAGTTCGAGCCATTCCAGTCTGGATTCCGGCTTAACCACAGCTCAGAAACTGCCATGGTTAAGATAACAATTACCTCCTTTGCGCAACTGATTCTGGACTGCTCTCCATTCTCATCCTCCTAGACCTCAGAGCAGCCTTTGACACCATCGGATTCTTCTAGAATGTGTAGCTAACACTGGAGTCCGTGTCACTGTACATCAGTGGTTCATATTCTACCACACTGACAGGACACAATTAGTCCAAATAATGAGCTGCAAGTCAGAGAGCTCTGCTGTCACCAAGGGCCTCTCTTATTTATCATCTATCTCCTCCAACTCTGCAATATCCTTCGACATCATGGTGTTCACTTTCACTGCTATGTTGATGATACTCAGCTTTACATGTCCACGAAACCCTCAGCCTCTCTTCCTCCCAATACGATCATAGTCTGTCTTCATGACATCAACTTATGGATGACTAAGAACTATCTGAAATTAAACAGCAATAAGACTGAGATACTTATTGTTGGCTCTAAAACTGCACTTGTAAAGATGAACAAATTTACCCTCTCCATTGACAATTGAACCATACCCTGCTCCACTCAGGTTAAGAGCCTTGGTGTCATATTAGATAGCACTTTCTCCTTTGCTGCACACATTAGCAATGTTTCATGCAGTGTTCCATCTACGGAACATGGCAAGACTACACCCATCCCTCACTCAACACAGCACAGAAGTCTTGGTCAATGCTTATGTTACATCCCACATTGACTACTGCAATCCCATCCTGTCTGGCATCCCTAATAAACTACTTCACCAGCTCCAAATAATCCAAAACTCTGCAGCAAGGATCATTACATTCTCCAAATCAACCAGCCATGTAACACCTCAGCTCATCCAGCTTCACTGGCTTCCTGTTTCCTATCGAATAAAATTCTAAATTATGCTTCTCACATTTAAGGCCCTACATAATCATGTTTTCGCTTACCTCACTAACCTCTTGGAGAACTACACCCCTCCCCACTTACTGCGATCCTCCTCAGCAGGTCTACTAGCAATACCGGACATGAACTTTACCACCATGGGTGGAAGAGCCGTTAGTCACATTGCCCCTAAGCTTTGGAATTACTTCCCCATCACATCTGCAACTGTGAATACATTTCAAGATTCAAAGTTCTTTAAAAATTCATCTCTTCAGGCTTTCATATTCTCTGTGACATGGTTACATAATACTTCATTATAATATATGTTATAGTGTTTTATCTATAATATTGTATAATGAGTCTTTATTTGTCACATATACAGTGAAATTCTTTTCTTCGCATATCCCAGAATGTTAGGAAGTTGGAGTCAGAGTGCAGGGTCAGCCAGGATACAGTGCCCCTGGAGCAGAGAGGGTTAAGGACCTTGCTCAAGGGCCCAACAGTGGCAATTTGGCAGTGCTGGGGCTTGAACCCCTGACCTTCCAATCAGTAACCCAGAGCCTTAACCAGCAAGCAATCACTGCACATGCATATGTATAACTGTGTGAATTGTATTGGCATGCAAGTGACCTTGGGTGTTGTGAAAGGTGCTTTTTTTTAAAAAAAAAAATGTATTATGGTGTCAATACCATCATCATCATATAAAGTTTCATATAAAGTATTTTTCTACTTAATCCTTCAATATGACAAACGTTTTATTGAGTAGATAAAACTTGCCAACCCTCCTTAGGATCTTCAGCACAAACCTGCTGCTTCCAGTTCTCCCCAACTTCAGTTTCCTGGCAACGTTCCCTGACAGCATGAGCGTGCAATGAATAGAGCTCTGGGAATGCGTGTGCACGACTGGCTGACTATTTCAGAATAGAGTTACGTAACAGCACCAGTTAACTACAGAAAAGTAAGTGTTTTGTTGTTGTTGTTACTTTTTTTAAAAAAAAATGTTTGTGCAAAAAAAAAAAAAAATTGGACCAGGAATTTTTCATTAAAACATCTACACTGGCTGTACGATGATGATGGTGGTGGTGGTGAGTGCCTTGTTAAATAAGATCCATCTTTTATTCAGCACATAAAGCTGTCAGCCCTCCCTCCTCCATTCTCTTCAGGCTGTCTTAGATAACAGCATGACGTAACTACAGGAAATTCTTTTCACTAGTATTATTATCATCGCTATTCTATTTGACAAAGCATTATGATCAACAATCCTCATTGGATTAATTAAAGATGTTTTTTTTTTTTCTCCTGGGATGCTTTCTATGTGTATCCTATGATATGGTGATATGGACTCAAGTTCAAGTTAAAGATTTTTGATGATTTTGATTTTTGAAAAAGAAAAGAAAAGCTCTCTGGTGTTATTTTACTTCTTTACAATCGTTGCTCTTATTATTGTTAATTATTGTAATTAATGTCAATTTCTGTTCTCTAATGTTTACTTCGGTTTTCTTTCTGTCACGTAATGTTTTCAGCAGATGTGCTTATTTGTGACAGCTTT
The DNA here is from genome assembly GCF_023375685.1 of Ictalurus furcatus. NCBI lineage: Eukaryota > Metazoa > Chordata > Actinopteri > Siluriformes > Ictaluridae > Ictalurus > Ictalurus furcatus. Next base: position 7,202,559 of record NC_071268.1, on the reverse strand, counting down.
TTCTTCTCTCTCCACGATGGTTCTCCGTGATGCTTTGGCAGTACTGGAAATGCATACAGTCATTTCAATGAAGCTTTGGATTTGCATGCATTCAGTAAATTAGATCAATATGTGATTCCTTAAAACAAAGTATCAGCACATTAATATCATTGGGGTGCCATCTTGTGATAAAGTTCTCATTAGCAGATGAGATACGACTATTTAATATCTCAAAGTTGGTAACAGTGATACAATCCAAGAATTTAAGTAAGTAGGTAAAAACTGCAACAAAACTATCATTATATTTGATTGTATTTTCAGTAAAGGTCTCGTTGTGCTGAATGAAGACACCGTATTTTTAAGAAATGCACAGGTTCAACTGTTTATTGCAAATGAAATGGAGCTCGTACGTTGTAGCTTATTGATATATCGTGTTGCGTAACAACCATAAAATTTGCCGAATCTGTGTATTATACATTACATTAACTCACAGCTTCAAATAGACGTTAACCTACAGAACAACTGGCGAGAAGAGCAATAAATACAGCAACTCACTGCAGTGAAAACACTGTGGAATAATAAAGGCATGGATCACACACGAGGCCTACATTTCGGTTCATTCTCTCTACTGGGGCCTTGAAAAAACTTTCAAAATAGTGATTGTGCCTTTTTAAAAAAAATATACAGTAGCACAACTTCCCATGTTCCCTCGCCACAGAACTTTAAGGGTTGGACACATTTCACAAGTTCGTTGTTCATAGAAAGGCACAAATCCCAGATAGTCAGTTGTCTGTGAAAGAGCTGTAGATTCTGAATGTCTGGATTTAATGCGTGTTGTTCAATTGGAACTATTTTTTCTATATCTACCATAAGAAATGAACAATCTATAAGAGCAGGCCATAGAGTAGACTCGCAAAAAGATACAACGACCACAACCCCCACCCCGAATCTAAAGAAGCCTAAAAATTTCAGATCCAATTTCTGATGATTTTTGATTTATTCATCTGCACACTAATAAAAGGTCTTCATGTGCTGAAACCAAAACTCATACAATTCGACCAGTACTTAACTACCTCATTTTTGCATTTGTTTACTTGCCTAATTTAAGGGCTTGCTACTTCATTTCATTGTGCCATATAAATAATAATAATAATAAAGTTGACTTTATTATTATTCATTAATATTATTCTTTAAGACATTAATATTATTCATATAATTGTGAATCTGGTCTCTCCAGTACCAGTGCACTCTGTAAGTGCTTCATAAAATGTGACCCATTTATTTATTATTATCATCATTTTTACAATTATGTAAACCCCTTCTCCAATTTAGGAACCTCTGCTAATCAGCTGCCACTATCTTTCTGTTCATCGAGCAGTTTCTTCAGAGGTTGTCCGTTGTATTTGTTTCCCACCCTGTCACCTGACTGCCACCTTGGTGTATCTACCACAACAGAACCCTAATGCATTTAACTTTAATTAAACTTAAGTTTGATTTCCTAAGTAGCTTTCGTCCTAGTGACTTTAGTGTGATCATTTAGAAATCAAATTTAATCCTAAAATGATTCAATTGGTTTACATTTACGGCACTTAGCAGACACCCTTATCCAGAGCAACTTACATTTATCTCATTTATATATCTGAGCAGTTGAGGGTTAAGGGCCTTGCTCAAGGGCCCCACAGTGGCAGCTAGGAAGTGCTGGGGCTTGAACTCATGACCTTCCGATTAGTAACCCAGAGCCTTTAGCCACTGAACTACCACTGCCCGGTTTCCTTCATGGGCAGTTTTTCTATTCTCCCATACATTATATTACATAACTAGGCTAAAGTAGTGTTTTGGGTTGAGCTACAGGGACAATTCAGGTGATGATATTTGAAAATGTAGAAAACCTTACAAATAAGAAAGTATATCAGTGACAGAAGCACTTAGAATTAGCATTGACTCAATTACTCGATCAAGATCAGCTATCAAGGCACACCTGAAAAAATAAATAGCAACTATGTGATTATGTTTTCTTCTAATAATTTCAGCAAGGACTTGAGTTTCCACCTCTCGCATTAGTAACATCTGTATAAAAAAAAAAAGACAGCTGTTATATCAAAGACATGATACAACAGAGGAACCCTGCAGGATTAGTTTCTTCCATGCTTACTAACAATTTTAATCAAGCAATTTTCACTCAAGGTGTTTCGTTCCTTCTTTAGATGGAAGAGGTCAACCGCCTCTTTGGAATGTGTTGTATCTTAATATATCGATATTCAAGCCCCAAAATAAAAAATAAAAAACAGATTGAGTTCAGTACTGGGCAAAAAGCAGTATGTGTATGTGAACACTGAACACTGAGCAGGGTAAATGTAACTAATGTGCATTCAATGATCAGACGCAAAATTGTCACTGGAAAATATTCGGATAAATAAAATTATAATAATCGCTAACATGCTTTGTTACATTTCCTACATTATAAAGTATAAATAAATGACATAAATACTCAATTAAAGTTTTAAAACTCAATACACTTGTCTAAGAAATAAAATATGGCATGTCCAAAATTCTTTGGGTTGGTATGTAGATTGTCAGTTTAAAAACAAAAACAAAACAGCCACATGATCAGTGCCTACTATTTCCTTACAGTTTTGGCTCTAAGATCACACCGGATACACGCAGGGTGCCATAGAGACATGGAGACTGGTGCACAAACTTCCAGAGAGTCATGCAGCATTAAGCAGAACTGGTGTGATGTGTGTGTGTGTGTGTGTGTGTGTGTGTGTGTGTGTGTGTGTGTGTGTGTGTGTGTGTGGATGAGATCACATTTTGGTTCCTTCCCTACAGGCTACAGGCACTGAGGTGTGTTAAGGAGTCATGTCGCGCCTGGTAATGCCCCATCAGACGATCTCCTCATCGCAGTGAGCTCCGGCTACGAGCAGCGAGTGTTTGTCAGGCTCACTCAATGACATGCTGTTGAGCGAGTGCTTGTCTGAGCGTAGGGAGTTGATAGAGACTCGGCTGTAGTTGATGATCCGGTCCAGTAAGCTAAGTCTGGGCGAGGGACGGCGCAGTTCGCCCATGCCGATGTGAACGCTGACGTCTGAAAGGCTGCCCAGTTTCCGCTGCCCGCATCTCTGTTGCTCCAGCTTCTCAGCACTGGGCTTAGTGTAACTGTTAAGATAGGAGTGAGAAGACACAAGACATCGCTCATGGGATGGAAAACAAACTGTATTATATTACATCTTTCTGCATGCGAAACTAACAGATGTCCAATGTAGGAACATTATTAGTTCATCACATATACTCAGATCCCTGCTATCCAGATTGCCCATGTTATTACTATTCATATTACTTTGTAGATATTATTTGTATCTGTATTACTGTATTTGTGTTTCCTTTTCTTCATTTTTTTGTCATGTTTTGTGTTATAACTGATTTTCACACTTGTATTAGTTTGCATTCTCCCTCTTTTATGGTATCTAATAACAGGAACAAAGTCTTATGGGTCCTCTAAAGAGGGTGGATGGTGGCATTCCTCTCTGTTTGTTTGGATTACTTTGAATATGTGCCCTTACCACCCCCATCAAACTGAAACAATATAACTACCATCATACACACTGTACATACAGATAAGGCATGTGAAATCATACACTATATAGCCAAAGGTTTGTGGACAGTTTACCATCCACACCCATATGTGCTTGTTGAACATCCCATTCCAGATTTAGCCCCCTCTTTGCTGCTATAATAACCTTTACTCTGGATGGGGAGAGGTTGTGGGATTTGTGTTCATTCAACTACAAGAGCATTAGTGAGATCAGCTACTGATGTTGGAATGTTGACGAGTTCTGGGGTGCAGTCGGTGTTCCAGTTCCCAAAGGTGTTCAGTGGGGTTGAGGTCAGGTCAAGGTCTTCCACTCCAATTTTGTAAATCATATCTTCATGGAGCTCGCTTTGTGCACAGGGGCATTGTCATGCTGTAACAGGTTTGGGCCTCTTAATTTCAGTGAAGGGAAATAAACACATTCAATACAATTGTGTGCTTCAAACTTTGTGGAAACCAAATATGAGTGTTCGGGTGTCCACATACTTTTGGCCATGTATTGTATTTTCTGTACCTTTCATCATACTCCTGCCTTTTCCATAGTAGCCCTGCACTTAATGTGGAGGGCACAATGGCTTAAATAATCTTGCATATGGATTCCTCTGATGGAAAAAAAACCCTAAATTACATGCCTAAATTTGACAAGCCAATGATCCATTAAAAAAAAAAAAAAAAAAAAAAACAGAATTCTGCCTGCTTAGCCAGGGAGATCGTCTACATGCCTCAGTGGGAGACATGCATGTTTGAGTTTATCTTGCTCTCCTTTGGTTGAAAACCCCTGTGTTAACTGACTGGACTACCTCTAGGTGGTGCTAGAATACCAGCATCAATGGGACTGCTGTGTTTTATATTTACATTTATTCCTTCAGCAGACGCTTTTATCTAAAGCAAATTAGAAATGAGGAAATACAAGCAAAGCCATACATCAAGCGGAGAACAATACAAGTAGTGCGACCATACAAAATTTTTAATTGAGTGCTAGAGGAGCAAAGTGCACAGAATCCAGGAGCAGATTTTTAATTGTTTTATTGGGGACAAGTTAAGGGTTAGTTAAATGTTCACAGAAGAGGTGGGTCTTAAGCCATTTTTCTTTCAAGATAGTGACAGATTTTGCAGTCAGGATTGAGGTTGGAAGTTTGTTCCACCACTGAGGGACAGTCAGTTTGAAGGCTCTGGAAAGGGACCTTGTACCTCGCTGAGTAGGTACTATACCAGGCATTGGTCATTAATCGATCGCAGGTTGCGTGAGGGAACATAAACCTCAAGGAGAGTGTTGAGATAAGGGGGTGCTGTTCCAGACAAGGTCTTGTACGTGAGCATCAAGGCATTGAATTTGATGCGAGTGGCTACGGGAACCCAGTACGGGGAGATGAAGAGGGGTGTGACGTGGGATGCTTTCATCGTGATAAACATCTGTCCTTTAAAATTAATCTCAAAAAGGCTGACATATTGGTGCAAGCCATTAAGTAGAAAGCAGAGATGCCTATATTATTATTATTATTATTATTATTATATTACAATAATAATATTAATTGATTTTAAAAGTATTTTTTTTTATTTAGGCTTTTAAAATTAATAATTTGGGGGTAAATCCAGGCAGACTATAACATGTTTTACTGACCAGTCAATTCACTCACCATTTGAGTAAAAGGGAGGAGAGGACCACAGACACAGAAGATGCAGCCATAGCAGCAGAACCCATCCACGGCTGCAGCACCAGTCCTATAGGCATGAACACACCTAGACACAGAGAAGCAGCTATTAACATTCCTGGATCAAGATGTCAGGGTAATCCCAAAATCTGTGACTATTTATTAGCTGAAAATGCAACCAAGCCATTCTACATGGTGCCATTATCACTTGTTAAGGACAAGTTGATCTTCAATCTACATTTTTTTTCTCCCAATGTATGTGCTCACCGGCTGCAATTGGAATTCCTACAAGATTGTAGATGAGTGCAAAAACAAAGTTAATACGGATCCTTTTGACAGTCTTCTTTGACAAGTCAATGCTCCCAACAACATCCAGGAGATCGTTCTGCAAAGACAGACAGGAAGTATTATAAAGAGTTAGCACAAGAATATTAAAATACCACAAAGTCTGTTCATATTAATACCAAAATATATTAGATAATTGTTGTGCTCCACTGTTAAAAAAACAAAACAAAAAAAAACCTCAGTTCTTGTCAAAACACTGCTGTGGATAAAATAAAGGAGGACATAAAATGTCTTTTGAGCACTACAGTGCGACAGCTCTCACCCTGATGAGCACCACATCTGCTGCTTCAATAGCCACATCAGTGCCTGTGCCAATGGCGATACCCACGTCTGCCTTGGCCAGAGCTGGGGAGTCGTTCACTCCGTCTCCCACCATGGCAACGCACTTCCCTGCCAGCTGCAGCTGCTCCACCTTCGCCACCTTGTGAGAGGGCAACACCTCGGCAAACACCTTACTGATGCCAACCTACAGACACGGGCAAAAAGCACCAGTTTGTTTATGTTTATGTTTATATATATATATATATATATATATATATATATATATATATATATATATATATTTTTATTAATAATACATATTCATCATTTAGTACATATCCATCCATTTATTTTATCCATCCATTTTATCTATAGGCCCATACAATATATCCATCCATCTTGTCCGTCCATCCATCCACTTTATCCATCCAACCCTATCCACAATCCATCCATCCATCCATCCAATCTATCCTGTCCATCCATCATGTTCATCCATCCACCCATAATGTCTATTCATCCACACAATTCTATCCATGCGTAAATCCATCCATAATTACGTTACCAGTGATTACAGAACAACACAGTAAAGTCAAGACAGGTGCATTGTGATTACAATCAGGTGCTTACGCTGTGGTTTTATTTTTGTTCATTGCTGTATTCGTTACTATTTAAACATGTTTTTACAATTTCTGCATAACAACCAGTTGTACTGCTGTGCCAGAAGCTTCAGACTGGTGTAAAGCAGCTAAAATAGGTTTTAGTTCTTACACACAGGTTTCATTTCTGAACAAAGAGGACAGCTGTGTTGAGTTTCAAACGTTTATGTATCAAAGGCGGCACACAAAAAAGAAAATGGGCTGAATACAAGAGTGAAATTTGAGTTACTAGGTGGCCTGAATTCATGTTGAAAAGAGAGGAGGGTATTGTACCTGTGCTGCAATGGCCCGTGCTGTCTTGCTGTTGTCGCCAGTCATCAGCACCACCTCCAGACCCATAGAGGTGAGAGTGTGTACAGCCAGCTCAGCTTCTGGCTTCACCGTGTCTGCAATGGCGACCAAGGCACACAGCACACCTGAGCACAGGTGAAAATGCACAGGAGGTGCTTGAGGAGAGAAAACTATAGCATAACAGAGTGAGGATAACAGAGCCTACACAAATAAAAACTTTCATCTCATGAAAATGGAACCCAGATTAAATCACTTCTACAGCCTTATTAAATAAATATATCAGTGCGAGTGATGCTAAACTATGCTGGCTGGTGCTCTTGCTAACCATCCACAGCCACCAGTACAGCAGTCCTTCCCCTCCTCTCATGTTCAATCATGGCCTCGTCCACTTCAGGCTGTATATGCAGGGCGTTGCGTCTCATCCACTCCCTGTTCCCGATCAGGACGGTGTATGAGGCCGACTGCACCAAAGCTGAAACACCACAACAGAAACATGTGGGTTTTTTTTTTTTTACTACTGAATAGCTTTTGCAAATAAAATGACTAGCCTGCATGAAGGCGTGTACCGTTTGTGAAAAATTATTATTTGTTAAATAAAAATATGGTATCTGTAAGAATGCCACTTAATGCTTTAGTCCATATCCATCCATTTTATCTATAGGTCCATACATTATATCCATCCATTTTATTCATTCACCATCCAATCAATCGATCCTGTCCATTCATCCACACATTTCATCCATATATCAATCAATCCGTATTATCCATCCATCCCGTCTATCCATCCACTCATCCATTTTATTCATCCACTCATTTTTTTTCCCATCCATCCTGTCCATCTATCCACCCATAATGTCTATCCATCCACCATATTAAACAGGAACCAGCAGCTTCTGTAGCAGATCCTCGGTTGCTGCTAATCACCTGCATTTATTTTTGATTATTTCATGATTTACTTGAAGGCAGCTCATTGAGAAAGGGGAGATTTTTTTATAGATTTATTTAATTTCATTTCCCGGTCTGGTTTAATTCCTACAAGTATGAGCAGTCAAGTTCAAAACATCTCATATCTGTTCAGTGTCTATGTCGCTTGTCAAAAGTGGTAATGTGACGTGCTAGTGCAAAACAAAAACACAACCACTTTAAATTTATAGTACGTGTCTTATTTATAGCCATTATTTATAAACACTAATTGTTAAGCATTAAAAGGTAACTGTTGTCAACACTCGTGTTTTTTGGGTTTTTAAAAAAAATCCAGAACCAGGTTAGATGACTCACTCAGTGGCTCAGGGTCCATGATGAGAGGATGAGAGTTGGAACTGGCTCTGGGGTCGCTGATCTGCACAAGGATGGCGTTGCGCTCGTTCTCTTCACCATTGCTGTCCTCTTTCTTCAGCAAGCTCGCCATGTTGCTCACCTGACACCTGATACCGCAACCCGGCACTGCTTGGAAATCAGTACAAGTACCCAGCGACTCCGTTCTGAGCTCCTGAACATGAATATGAGCCCAGAATAAGATCACACAGCACACTCCATTCCTCACGGTCAGACACGGCCTTCAGACAGACTCAACAGAAGCATTCGTTCATTTGGTAAAAGAACAGACCTGTTTACAGAAGTGGGTGATTGCGGCCCCTAGAGGATGCTCGCTGTTGTTCTCCGCCGTGCCCATAATCGCTAGTAGTTTGGAGCGAGCCATTCGGTTCCCCTCTACCACCATCTTCACCTGCACCACTTTGGGGGTTCCATGGGTAATCGTGCCCGTTTTATCAAAAACCACACACTGAATCTGAGGCAAAGATCAAACACTTTTTAGATCTTTCTTCTTTGTAGAGAAAAAGTTACAGTACATTTGCCAAAGTGAAATGTCTGACATCAAATGGCAAATTGTGTGACCGAACACACACACACACACACTCCCAAAAACTAGCCCTTTTCTTTCTCCCTCACCTTGTGTGCCATCTCGAGAGGTTCCCCGCCTTTAATGAGGATGCCGTTCTGTGCCCCGACTCCTGTGCCTACCATCACTGCTGTGGGGGTTGCCAGGCCGAGAGAGCAAGGGCAGGCAATGCAAAGCACGGTAATTGAGGCCTGAAAGGCGAAGCGGATGATAGCCTCTGCTTCAGACACACTCCTATCATAATCCTGTAGAGGAAAAAAAAAACATCCTTCAGTAAAGTCGTATTATGCACGAGCTTCATAATGAAGTCAGCTTTGTTACAATGCTACTATTATATTCTACCACATAGGTATTTAATAAATAATGCTATTCTCTAAGGGCACTTTCACACCTATTATGAGACTATTTGCTAAGTCTGAATCAGAGGAACAATTGAAACTTTTTTTTGTTTGCTAATTGGTTTGGTTTCACGCTGCACATAATTAAAAGAACCTAAAAAATGTTTTTACGCGTTTCTTTTCTTTTTTGGTTCATTGGTACAAATATTCACTATACATGACATTGTTGCAGCTCTGTCCTGTGAATCAGTTTGTACCTCGTGGCTCAGCAATTCAGCTTTCTCACTGCAATCAAACCACACTAGAGTTCAGTAGGAACTGGACTAAGACGACCTCACTCAGACTCTTTCGGGTCAGCTGTTTTGGTCCGCACCCAAGTGTGATTGCAGAGAAAGCATACAAGCACAGAGAAGGGTCTATGTTTGTATAGTGAGAGGCAAAGCAACACTTACTGGGAAGTATTTCTTCACCACAGAGAAGTCTACAAATCCAATCACAACCCAGGCAAGGAGGGTGAGCACAGAGACGCCTACAATAAACGGGACAAAGTAGCCGCTGATCTTATCTGCAAACTGCTGAATGGGAGCCTGAGGGTCGAGAGAGAGAAGTGGATCAGAAATCAAAAGACAGGGGTTGTTGTTTAGCCGTGCAGACTTATAGTCTCTGCAAAATAAGCATTAGTTACTCAATGCACGAAAAAAGTTATGACAGTTATTTGAAAATTCAATTCTCTCTGTACTATATTGAGAAAACATTATTTGATGTTTTACTTTATGAGTTTAAATTATTTTTGAAAATATACACACGTTTCAAATCTGATGACTGCAACACACTCCAAAAAGTTGGGACAGTCAACTGTTTATCACTGTGTAACATCACCTTTTCTTTTAATAACAATTATTAAGTGTTCAGGGACTGAAGACACCAGTTGGTTAAGTTTAGCAAGCAGAATTTTCCCTCATTCGTCCATTATGCATTTCTTCAGCTGCGTAACTGTACAGGGCCTTCGTTGCCTTATTTTGGCTGCGGGGCTGTAGACAGGCCATGCTAGCACCCGCACTCTCTGCTTACGCAACCATACACTTGTAATCCGGGCAGAATGTGGTTTGGCGTTGTCCTGCTGGAAAATGCAGGGACGTCCCTGGAAAAGACGACGTCTGGATGGCAGCATATGTTGCTCCAAAATGTGTATATATATATCTTTCTGCATTAATGCTGCCCTCACAGATGTGCAAGTTACCCATGCCATGGGCACTGACACGCCCCCATAGCATGAGAGACGCTGGCTTTTCGACCTGACGCTGATAACAGATTGGATGGTCCTTTTCCTCTTTGGCCCGGAGAACACGACGGCTGTTTTGTCCAAAAACTATTTGAAACATTGATTCGTTGGACCACAAAACACGATTCCACTGTGCTACTGTCCATCTCAGATGAGACCGAGCCCAGAGAAGTGGGCGGAGCTTCTGGACAGTGTTGATGTACGGCTTCTGCTTTGCATAGTAAAGCCTTAACTTGTATCTGTGGCTGCAGCGGCGATTGGTGTTGACTGACAAAGGTTTACCAAAGTATTCCCGAGCCCATGTCAGGTTATCCATTACAGACTCATGACGGTTTTTAACATGGTGACGTCTGAGGGATCGGAGATCACGCACATTCAGAAGTGGTTTTCGGCCTTGCCCCTTGACCGGATTTCTTGAATCTTTTAATTATATTGTGCTCTGTAGAAGGTGAAATGCCCAAAATCCTACCGATTTGTCTTTGGGGAATGTTGCTCTCAAAGTGTTGGATTATTCACTGACGTATCTGTTGGCAGATTGGCGAGCCTTGACCCATCCTTGCTCTTGAAGGACTAGGCCTTTTTTGGAGGCTCCTTATATACTATGATTAGACGATTGCCTCACCTGTTTCATATCACCTTCTTATTTCAACTGGTCACATCGCTGTTAGTCCTAAATTGCCCCTGTCCCAACTTTTTTGGAATGCATTGCATGCATCAATTACAAAATAAATGTTTATCTTAAAAAAAACGATGCAGTTGATTAAGTAAAACATCAAATACCTTATCTTTAGATATTTTTTTTTGTTTGTTTAAATACAAGTCAAAGTACATTTACACATCACTCCTCTTTGTTTTTATTAACATTTTCCATACTGTCCCAACTTTTTTCAGAATTGGGGTTATATCAGAAAGCTGTGACTTTTGTCATTACCCCGTTACATAAAAATCAACGTGGTTTTGGATCAAAGTGACATAAAATGATGGAGTGTTTCACATATACTCTGTCAAACACAAATAAATAAATACTCTAGAAATATAAAATCATAAACACAATGTACACAGTGAACAAAGTAATTTGTGCTTTGACATTCTTTAGGACAAAACAATACAAATTATTTATATTCATTAATAAGAAATATAAATAAAATTATTTTCAAAATGTGCACAAAGACATTCTCTAATAAATGCACCTTTGAGGTCTGGGCCTCCTCCACCAGTTTGACGATCTGGGAGAGTGTAGTGTCTGTGCCCACATGCGTAGCTCGGATCAGCAGAGAGCCGTTCTGGTTGATGGAACCTGCGATCACTGTGCTTCCTGCCTTCTTCGTCACAGGCATGGCTTCACCTGCAGCACAGCACAGGTTTAACAACAATCCGCTTCTCTTCCAGGATCAGTAAACAACAAAATATCCACAAGAGTGAGTGATTTCTTCATATTGCATATTAACTTAAAAATGAATGATTCTCTTAATCATTAGCATGCAGCATAATTAGGAAGGTTTACGTATGCCTAACCTGTGATGAGCGACTCGTCTGCCATCGAGTGCCCTTCAATTACTCTCCCATCTACCGGGAACTTTCCTCCGGGCACCACTTTCACTATATCGCCCCTCTGCACCAGCTCCACATCCACCTGCTCTTCACTGAGAGAGCGAGAGAGAAAAACACAGGAAGAGAGGTTAATCTGTTGCCTTGTTCAAAATAATGAAGGGTGTGGATCTCCTAGGGCTTGTTGAGTGAGAGGCACCAACATTCATAAAATGAAGATCGAAAAAGGAGAGGAGGAGCAAGGTCTTCCATTTTAACTGAGGTTTACCTTTAATGTAACAGTTAAGATAACAAAGTAGTACCTCAAATAGAGGAAATGCGTATATTAATTAGAGATGCGCCGATGTATCAACCAATAATCAGTATCGGCCGATAAAGGCAATGTTTTACGCCATCGGCCGATAGTCTAAAAACATCCGATGATCAAGGCCGATTATATCCTGTCAATCAAAATAGGGCGGGAAAACACATCGATTCCGTGCTGTGTGTAAAGATGATGTCTCTTGTGTGGAATGAAAATAAAACTGCAGTTTGTAATCTCTGCACTGATAAAATTTTACACCGGACGCTGCAGCAGTGAAGCGGGAGTTTCAGTGCCGAATCTAATTTATTTTTGCCGCGTTGCTCGAGCTGCTCGCGCTGAATTAATACGCCAGTACACTGTTGAAAGATTTAAATGAATATGAGTTGACAAAAAAAGTATATATTACACAGAAATATATATTTGTAGAGTAGTGTATTTCATATCCAGTTAATGTCAATATATAAAAAGTTGATATTATATATTACCAGTTTGATGTTAATGATGAAGTAGAAATGCTTTTGTTTGTGGAGAGTGAATGTGAGACTAACAGGAGGTTTTTTTTACAATTCAGTCAATGTTAATATGAATTAATAACATTCAATAAGTTAAGAAATCTTACTTTAATCTTCAGAATTAAGTTCATGTTTTAATGTTAGAGTAATGTGTTTTCTGTTTATGAGACCAGTTACTGTGAAACAACTTGTTGAAATGGAGAGAATAAAGTTTTTATTTGCATTTCTTTCAGAATTGTGGAATTAATTATTATTAATTTAAAAGAAGGCATAAAAGGCAGAACTATCGGTATCGGTATTGGCCGATATCACTCTGAATAATCGATTATCGTATCGGCTGAGAAATTTAGTATCGGTGCATCTCTAATATTAATCCTCAGGTCATTATGATCTCAGGATCACAGAAAAACCTAGTAAGCAAGGGAATGTTAAAATGGTAGTGGGTTATGTGTTTAAAACAGAGAGAACTGGAGTTACAGAGAAGAACCTTAGGTACCTCAAAACAGTCATGGTGTCCTCATTTAGAGTGACAACAGTGGCCTCGGTCGCCTGTAAGGACATCAGCTTGGATAGAGCCTCTGATGTTTTACTCTGTGATGAAGCAAACACAGGCAGAAATCATCATTATTCCCAAAGAAAATGTTCGATAGATCTATTACGTGTTCAGTCTGTTCCCTTTTTAACTGATTAAATCTGCATTTAAGACACAACAACCTCCCTGAAGATTTACTGGTCTGAATATATCCTGGCAAGGGAGCTTTTAACAAGAAACAGAACCCTCATCTGATCTGCTCAGCTGAACAGTAACTCGATTTGGATAAAAGCATCTCCCAGAATTGTTAAGCAACTGTGACTGCAAGTGGTGCTGATACAAAATATTGAAGTACTGCAGAATGACTGGTGTTGGTTATTTACACAATCAACGTTTGAATTTCATCCCAATTACGAGTGTCGCTTTTCTTTTTCCATCAGGATGCAAGATAAGATATAATAAGATGATATAATATACTACTAGCAAGTCAATCCCATTAAAAACAAGAAAGGTAAAATAAGCTTTTTTTTTTTAACTCATGTTAAGGAGCTGTACCTTGGCTATTTGCTCCAGCCATCTTCCTAGTGAAATGAACACAAAGAGCATTGGTGGTGTATCAAAGAAGGTGATGGGGTTTAGCTTTGCCTTCTCTATCATGGCCACCGTCAGAATGACCACAGAGTAGCTGAAGGCTATAGAAGTGGCCAGGACTATCAGCACGTCCATGTTGGTAGTCCGGTGCTTCAGTGCTTTGTATGCTTGGGTGTAGAAATAACGACCTCCTATGAACTGCAAGAAACAGAGCGCAAACTTTAACCATTTAGATAATTACATCTCTCTAAAATCTAAGACAGAGCATTGTATGGGTCATGGTGTGCTCTTTTAAAATGCTTAATTTCCGCATTAATTGCCATGACTCCGAATGCATAAATCCTGAACCTTGACATTAGAATATGTTAAACAGTCTGGGGAACTTCTCTGCAAAATCATGCAAAATATAAGGGAGTAAGTCTGCTTTCACACTTGGCATTTATTCCTCAATCACCAGCGCATGTTTTAGGTGTAATGTTACGGGAAGCAGTCACAAAGTGGCTGGAACGTGACCACTTTTAAAACATGCTGCCAGCATTTTAATATCACAGCAGAACACTTCCAAAAGTTGAAAAAATAAAGGACCCCAAAAAACAGTTAGACTTTTCAGAAAAGCGTCAAGTGACGCCAAGCACTTTATACTTCCCGAACCGATCACAAGATGGACAAGATGGACGACACACTAGAAAAACTAACATGGAGGACAAAGTGATAGTGAAAGAAGAGTCATTAGTGAGCAAATAGAACATCTAAAACATGTTGAATTGAAAATACGTCATTGCGAAGTTTTCCAATGTTTAAAAAAAAAAAGCCCTATTCGGATCGGATTAATTAATCAGGGGGAATCTTTTATTTATTTTTCTTTATAAGCGTCTCCCTCAGTGATAAAACTCCCACATCTGGACAGCAATAAAATCACCACTAGAGGAGTGAATTTCTAGTGGGTTGCATTTTCCATGCATCCGGATGTTTGCGTCACATGGTCGTGTGATCACGCTCCATTCACAAAATGGTGTCCAAGCAGTCGAAGAGGCGCTGGAGTAGAGAAGAGACATCGGTGTGTAGTTGAGGATTACCACCCAGACCAAGTACATGCCTCTTCCAAAGCATCGATTTGCCATTTCGCAGCTTGGGAAGTGTTTAATATCTGGGAGAGGGTCACTGATACGTGCGCCATGACACTAAATCCAGCAAGTAAGAACAGTCAAACTTTTTTTTCCCACTATAAGGCATCTACATAGAAAAATCACGGACATGTGTTCTAGGGCGGGACTGAAATGATCAGACTGTAATTCAGCCTGTAATTTTCACACTGGAGAATGGAGGGGGAAAAAAACCACAGACATACTGATGATACTAAAAATAACTGTTTATTTTTGGGACATTCAGCAGTTTGTGATGTGACACTTTAACTACGGCTGCATTCAGTCAAGTCACACAAGCAGCTCCTCTTCTCTTGAATTTCTGAATTTCTCCAATGCCAGAGTTAAACCAATCTTTGTTTCGTCTCTTATACTGATGATGATAAACCAACGTTGTTGCCTTGATAATGAAATATTGGACATTATTTCATACTCCAAATCCAAAACAAAAACTTTTTCCACAGCAAGAACTTTCATTTCTACAGTAAGACCCCAACAAGGATTATTACACCCTTCATATTACATAACATGGATTAGGGCAGTAGGCTCCATGAGCTGTGTGTTACCTGCACAGGCAGACAGAAGAGGAAGGAGAGCAGGTTCATGATGGACAGGCCAGGGAGGAGCTGTCTCTCCAGGAACATGTTGGAGTGGTACATCTGTCTGTCCTCTGGTGTGGCGTTGTGATGGTGCCTCACCTCGATCTGGTGGTCCACCACCATCATGTAGATCATCATGCCCATAACAGGAACACAGAACACCAGGCTGATGAGGAAAGACCTCCTCCATCTGGAAGAAAACACCACATAACATATCGCACAGTGCTGTTAACGATGAATCATTTAATTTAGACAACAATATTATCAAATTAAAACAACTTTCGGTTTTATATTAGGCTAATTTTTGAAAAAAAGTTTTAAAAAAAAAAAACAAACAATTTACACGAAGCAGTGCGACAAGTTCATTGTGGGAGCATTTTATGAAGTTTGCATTGCCGGTACTGATGAAGTTCTGAATTATAAAAGCAAGACTAAACTACTGCAGAGGCATCTGTGCATACCCATCGAGCTCTGTAGCATGCACTGAGCTACTAAACATTACTTTTCGGTTAATTGAAGCTACTAAAAGCTATTAAAAGTTGAGTCCAAATTAGCCTATACATGTTAGGTTCAGCAATGATTTTTTTATGTTCTTTTGAGTTCTTAATAAAGGTATGAATGAGCAGAAAAAAAAAGTGTTTTGTGTAGTCCATCATCAATGTCTGACCTACGTATAAAGAAAATCACTTTT
Source organism: Ictalurus furcatus (assembly GCF_023375685.1). NCBI lineage: Eukaryota > Metazoa > Chordata > Actinopteri > Siluriformes > Ictaluridae > Ictalurus > Ictalurus furcatus. The sequence goes on along the minus strand of NC_071268.1, from coordinate 7,186,347 downwards.
ATACATAGGTACACTATATAGTCAAAAGTTTGGGGACACCTGTCCACCACACCAATCAGAGCTTGCTGTACATCCCATTCCAGATTTAGTAACCTCTGCTGTTATAATATCGTCCACTTTTAGGCGAAGGCTTTCCACTAGATTTTGGAGTGTGGCTGTGGGGATTTGTGATCATTCAGCCACAAGAGCATTAGTGAGATCAGGCACTGATGTCGGGATGTTGAGGAGGTCTGGGGTGCAGTCGGTGTTCCAGTTCATCCCAAAGGCGTTGAGTGGGGTTGAGGTCAGGGTTCTGTGCAGAACACTTTGGCAAACCAAAATATCTTGTTTTGGCAAACCAAAAGAAATCTTCATGGATCCCGCTTTGTGCACAGGGGCATTGTCATGCTGGAACATGTTTGAGCCTCTCAGTTCCAGTGAAGGGAAATTGTAAAGCTACAGCATATAAAGACATTCTATACAATTGTGTGCTTCAAACTTTGTGACAACAGTTTGGGGAAGAACCACATATGGGTGTGATGGTCAGGCGTCTACATACTTTTGGCCATATAGTGTATTATCAGCTGGAGACAGCTCTGATGTAGTGCTTTGCATTCACTGTTCGTTAGCATTAGCAATAACTGATCAAGGAAATTCCTTAAATATTACAACCCTAATATGGCACACATGATGAAATATTGTTTCATAATAAACAGTACAGTCAACACACAAGGCTGTGTATTAACTTACTCTATTCCCTTACCATGAAATATTAAATACAAATGTAAATGATGTAGTTTTCAGTGATTCAGTGAAACAAAGGACTGTTCCACTTACTGCTGTATCTCTCTGCTGTGATCCAGATGATTTCCTGGGCGATCTTTCTTCACCAGAGAGGCTTCAAAACCCAAATTCTGTCAAACACATAAAAGCAACTTAAATGTAAATGTAACTAAAAATGTGCTAAGACTCAACTGTAATCACAACAAGCAAAATAGACAGATATATTTTTTTTAATTCTCTCTCTTGATGGCTAAAATCTATCTGTCACAAACTCATCCAACTAAAACCTCAATTCTCACCTCAATCAATCTCATTATGTCCCGAGGGCCCGTCACCTCCGGGTCATATTTGACGTGCGCTTTGTTTGTTGCCAAGGCGACAGAGGCGTAGACGATACCTTTCTGTTTCATTAAGCTAGACTCGATTTTGTGAACACATGAGGCGCAGGTCATTCCTCTGACCTGTTGGTCCAAAGACACAGAGCTGTTAGAGCTAATGAAATCTTTTTCCTTCAACCCAATAACAAGACCATCTAACGAGTACATACCACAAGCTCAAGGGTGCCGTTAGAGCCGTCGTAATTCTCCATAACAGAGGCGGTGAAACCCAGCTCTTTGATGCACTCGGCTATCCTCAGCGGGTCGATGACACCAGGGTTATAACGCACTTCCGCTTTACTAGCCATCAGCGCTACCAACACAGAGTGGATACCTACGGAGAAAGCACAATATATTAATATTAACAACTAATTATCTACAGTAGTTAAGCAGATATGAAAAGTAAAAATACATTGTGAAAAATGTTTGTTGTCTGCAACCATATAATTATCACTTTTTTTTATACCACAGGTATTATTACCCCACCAGGACAGCCAGAGACCTTGGGGTGACTTTTGATAACAGCTTGACCTTCACAGACCACATTTCAATAACTGCACGTTCCTGTAGGTTCATTCTGCATAAGATCAAGAAAATCAGACCCTACCTCACCGAACAGGCCACACAGCTACTAGTCCATGCTCTTGTCATCTCAAAACTGGACTACTTCAACGCACTACTCTTGGGCCTCCCAGCCAGCTCCATCAAACCCCTTCAGATGATTCAGGATGCAGCAGCACGCCTCGTCTTCAACCAGCCCAAAAGAACCCATGTCACACCCCTCTTCATCTCCCTCCACTGGCTTCCTGTAGCCGCCCGAATCAAATTCAAGGCCTTGATACTCATGTACAAGACCTTGACTGGAACAGCACCCCCCTATTTCTACTCTCTCCTTCAGGTTTATCTTAAATTATAAAAGCAACCTGTGCAACCTGTGATCGGTCAATGGCCGATGCCTGGTATAGTACCTACTCAGCGTGGCTCAAGGTCTCTTTCCAGAACCTTCACAGTACCTCTTCCTCAGTGGTGGAACGAACTTCTAACCTCAATCCAGACAGCAGAATCTGTCACTATCTTCAAAACACTGCTAAACTAACCCCTAACATGCCAACCCAAATATTATTTATATTTAAAAATAAATAAATAAATAAAAACACTTACACTGGCTCCTACACCTCGCTTCTCTAGAATTCAATTATTAATCTTGTATAGTAGCACTACTTGTATTGTTCTCCGCCTGATATATCGCTTTGCTTGTATTTCCTCATTTGTAAGTTGCTTTGGATAAAAGCGTCTGCTAAATGAATAAATGTACATGTAAATATTATTAACCGTAGCCATTAACCCCACTGGTAAAGGACCTGCTGTACTAATTACCTCATTTAATCAACAAAATATGTGAGCATGTACATTTTTGGTCCAATTAACCAGTAACAAAAATGCTTACATTATACACCAAGTGTTCATTATATGTGTTTACACTAATTACAATGCCCTTGGCAAATATGAGCAAAAAAGGTTGTGAATAATTGTCTTTATTGTTTAACCTTTTGATCTTTTGTTCAGTAGTGTCTGGCAAATCTTTGTTTTGTATATTTAACAAAGATATTTTTCTTTGGATAAACCTGTGTTTTGTTTACAATTCTTGGAAATCCATGAGAGCAGAGTATTTTTGTGAATTTTTTTTATCAAAAGGTTAAACAATTAAGACAATTTTTCCACAGCCTTCTTTGCTCATATTTACCAAGGGTGCCAATATTTCTGTAGGCCACTGTATGCCTATATTCTGTCCTCTATATGTCCTTTCGTCTGCTCTAGGGATGTCAAATTAAAATTCGAACTTCGAAAATTCGTTGAATTTAAGATAAAAATGGACATTCAAATGAAAAACTGTGTGTGTTCGAATTTAAGATGTGTAGCGAGCACTAGCGATTTGAATCAAAAACACTGTTGAAAAACATGACGCAAGATATTAACAACGCACTAACAATGTTTTTTGAAGTCTAGAAAGAAAAGTTTTCGTGTTTCAAATAATCCAGTCATAGTCAGTAATCTCGGGGTTTGAGCCGCTTAAGCTGCGTGAGCTGAAACTGAACTGTGAATAAACACTAACACGGTAAACATAAGCGCTTTATGAATTAACTCACCCAAACGCATCCTATACACATATGAGATTAATCAGACATTTACACACAACATAAACCTAATACTACAACTTGCTTCTGCACAAAATGATGCGAACGCACAAAATGTGTGAATATTTGGTCTCATTTTTGTATTTTCTTGTCAACTAAAATGCAGTTGTCTAATATTCTATGCCATTTTAGTCAGAGTAAAATTTACTCAAATTAATAAATATGACATGATGAAATATTGACTACATTTAAAGGATATTTTTTGTCAGGAGACAAAAACTATTTTTTGACATTAGAAATTCCAAAGTTGAATATGCTTAAGAATTAAAAGTGTGTTGCTCTTTGAAAGGGTGAACTTGAATTATTATGCTATTTTATTAATCATTAGATCAGTGGTATAAAAATGGTCTTAAAATGACAATATCGTTTATTGCAATGATTTCTGGGACAATATATCGTCCAACAAAAGTAGTTATCGTGACAGGCCTACCTGCATGTGATCTTTCAACACTGGCAGGGTTTCCACTTACATTACACTTTACTACTTTCTAATTTAAAATGGATTAACATCAAGCATTTCTCCCCTGGGCACTGGAACAACAGCAATGAACAAACGCTATTGCATATCACAACGCTTACTAGATATTTTACTTGTATTACAACAATTTGTTTTACATGACTCATTTAAATTCAGCATCAAAAGACAACCTAAAATGAAAAATGCCCTTTTTAAAAAAAAAAAAAATCTTCTTGTCTTTACTTGGTCAGATTCATTCTTGCACGATTCATCTGTACTAATCGCTTTAGACAGTGACTTTCACTTCCACTAAAGCTCTGTGACTTTTTTCCTTTCCCCTCCCTGCCCTCTGATCCTGTGACCTTAAACATGACTACATCACTGTCAGAGTCATGAGACAAAAACAATAACCAATCAGCAAAATCATGTTGTGCTGTTTGCTGGGGCAAGCGCAAACTTTGGCCTCGACACTGGAGTCAATGCCTTTGTTCCTGGGTTCATGTACAGGCTTAAATACATATATACAATGACAGCACTAATGCCCTGAAGCAACTGAGCTTAGATGATGTCGCCAAAATCGACACCACTTATATCACCGATATCTTCACCTTCAACTTGACTAGTTGATATAAACGCTCTCACACTGCTACCGTGACAAACTCAAAAATTAAAGGAATTAACAGCTAGCGGACGTCATTTGCATAAATACTGACAATCAGTCAAACTAGTTTTTAATTCCTCATCCAGATTAGAAATTCTGCTGTTAATAGGGTAGTTAATGGCTTTGTGAAATACGTCGGTGCCTCACGAGCTTGCGATCGTATGTGTAGAGTAAGGCTTTTGGGGAAAACTCATTTTGATTTCTCTCACCAGGCTCGGTTTTGAGGTTCCTCTCGATGTTGGCTACGCATGAGGCGCACGTCATCCCACCGATGTGGATGAAGCATTTGGAATGTGTGCTTGTTGCCGACTCAGCATCGATCTCCGTTTCCTTCTCCTTTTTGGTGGAGAGTGCGGGGGACGAAGCAGGTTTCTGTACAGATGGAGGACTTTTCGCTTCTGATGGCACCAATGAATTCGTCTCTGTTTACCACATATATGAGAAATAAGGTCACACTGTCTTCAGTTAGGTAAGGAACTTACAGGACCCAACAACTACGGAAGCCCTAGGAGGCCATGCATTAGTATGTTTTTTTCCTTTCTTGTTTTCTCATTATCTCAACATAAAAAAGGTTGTTTTCTCATGATCTTGGCATGAATGGGACTGGTGTTGCATGCACGTTGGAGATAAAGTTGTAGACCGGACAGCCTCCTTCTCAAGTGTCAGATACTAATGTTTAAGTTGTTAATCACTGACAGACATAGAGCTATTTCAGCTGGAGTGAGTCCCTGATCAAAGTAAAAATTTATTTGCTCATCCATGAGGCTGTGGGACTGCGTTAAGCTTTTGCTGCCTCCAGATTAATAAAAACAACGTGTTGTTATGTCGAGGACACAAATTTAAAAAAATTAAGTCATGATCACGAGAAAACAACAAAGAAAAAAATACCAGTGCATGGCCTCTTAGGGCTTTCATTAAAAAAACAGCAAATATTACAATCTAATCCACCAAACTATGAGAAGGTTGCACTGCATTAAACAATATGCAGAGTCAGCAAGATGCTTGCAAAAGCTATTTATTTTTATGACCAAAAGACTTACTAGGTAAAAGATCTTACGGTCGAGATGACCTTAAATTTCACTGCTTCTTGGCAGTGTAACAAATCTAAGCCGTTATCTAAATAAATAAACTTTAAGGTGGCTATATAAAAGCAATTTTGGCAGGAATTTATGGAACCAATCTGGTACAGATAGCATTTTTATGGTCCTAAATTAAAGTAGAGCATGAAATGTCTCACTCGTAATGTACACAAAACCAGTCCTTATAAATCAAGCATTTTGTAATAATAATTCATAACAGAAGCAGAAACTAAAATAATGTAAAAAATGAGCACAGACGCTCACCAGGAAGAAACGCATCAAAGCCCATATCCTCAATCGCTGCTCGCAGTTCTTCCGATGTGGTGATCAGTGGATCGTACTCGAACGTTCCCTGATGGTTAGCCAGAGACACCTGCGCTGATCTCACACCTTTCCTCTGGGAGATGGTGCCCTCGATGGTCTGCACGCACGAGTTGCAGGTCATTCCCTCTATGTGGATTTGAACGACAGAATCCAGCGGCTGCAAGAAGCTAGAGGACGTCGCGAGGGATTGTTCCGAGGGAGAAGCTGGTGATACAGCCTCACGTAAAGCTAACTGGGTCTTAAATTTCCCTGGTGGCAGCGCTTCAATGGCCCTCTGTAGCTCTAGTGCCGTAACTAAATTTGGATTGTGCTGGATTACAGCCTGTCCTTTCTCCAAGGAGACCTGCGCTGAGCTGACTCCTGTCAGCTTGCCTATATTGTCTTGGATGTTCACCACACATGAGTTACAATGCATTCCTGTAATGTCTACTAATGTGGTGATGGACGTGGTGAAGTCTAAAGCCTCCTTGTTGGTGCTCCCTTCTGGAGAACACTGTGTGGATCGTGAGGCATTTAGTAGGCGATCCAGTGAAGAGAGCTGTATCTGACGAGGCTTGGACTTCACTGAGGCCTTAAAGCCTGCTACACCGATCTGCTTCATGATCTCATCCACGGTGATGAGGTAGGGCAAGTATGACACCGAGGCTTCCTGGGACTCAAGATTTACTGAGAATTTAAAAATAAATAAATAAATAAAATAAAAAATTCACACACACACACACACACACACACACACACACACACACAAATAATTCACAAAATTAATGACAGCAAACTATTAAGCTTCTTTTCAATATGCCTATAAATGTTTTCAGCAATTCATTTCTTAGGTAGTATTAAGTAAAGGTGCCTCGTAATCTTGAAGACATTTGGTCACTTATTAAAAGGGACTTTGCCAGTTCTGCTTCAACAGCTTGTCAACTATATTATAATCACTTATAATCACCTATATTAAATGGTAATTCAACGCTGATGAATTTATGCGTTTATTAACATCAGTCATAAAATGATTAAGCTATATATCGCAGTAATACTGAAATCTTGAATCTGATTGGTCAGAAGGTGTTCTGGCTGTAATTTAAATCACAGGTTTATTTAAATATCACTATCAATATTAACAGCTCATTTAAAGGGACTTGTATGGCAGACAATCTACATAATCTAACAATAATAAATGGGTTTAAAAAGGTTGTTATTAAAACAAAGAAACGTGTATAATCACTGATATCGTGAAGCTTTCTGTTAGGTTTGTTTGTATTTGGGTTTATTGCCATACCAGCTTCAATGGCTATTTCATGGCGAATATAAAGTATTTATCAAACACTCAATAAAATTCAACTTTAAAAAAAAAAAAAAATCTGATATTTCTGTACAACATGACACAATAAAAGATTTAAATTTGCTTGTATAAAAATTATAATAGTTTTCCTGGGTCCATCTTACAAAACAAATCTTTCAATGTTTGACCTGATGAAATGCACTGTCCCATGACATTAATAATAGGGCAGACCAAAAAAATATGTTTTATGGTAAAGGGAGTGTTACAATATTGGCATTTTGTTGTTTCTTCGCCCTTCAATAAATACCCATGGGTCAATTTGGTGTGTCCTATGCAGCACCTTGTTTACACCACTTGACCGTGTCTAGCTTTAAAAGAGGAGGTGCATATTTTTCTAACTACAAGGGTTTATTTCAAATAATTAATTATTTCGACATTATTCCCATTCCGCTTGCGTTTATTCAAATACATACTGGTCAATCCTTTCTGTTAGGAGACGTTTAACCTCTATGGAATGGAGTCTCAGGCGTCAGCGCTTTGTAACAGTCAGTAAGTTTTCCACTATTGGAAAGCCACCAATTTCTCAGTAACATTACACTCTATTATTTTTTTTGTCATATTAATTTCAAGGGAAAGAAAAAATTAGTGGCTGGTGAGGGAACCAGCTGCGATAAAGCAAGACATTTCACAGACGTTCCATAACATTAAATGTAACTATACAAGTACAGCTCAAAAAATTGTAATATCACGGAAAAATTCTTTTTTTTCCAATAATTTAATTTAAAGTGGAACTTCCATATATTCTAGATTCATTACACATAAAGTGAAATATTTCAAACCTTTTTTTTGTTCTAATCTTGATTATTACGGCTGACAGCTCATGGAAATCAGAAATCCAGTATCTCAAAATATTAGAATAAAGAATTTATAATACACAAATGTTGCAGTGTTGCATTCCTAGTGTCAATTCACTCCTGAACCAGAGAATATCAGAAGCGTCTTACCTGGGCTAAGGAGAAAAAACCTGGACACAGTTGCACAGTGGTCCAAATTCCTCTTTTCAGATGAAAGCAAATTTTGTACTTCATTTGGAAATCAAGGTCCCAGAGTCTGGAGGAAGAGTGGAGAGGCACAGAATCCAAGTTGCTTGAAGTCCAGTGTGACGTTTCCACAGTCAGTAATGATTTGAGGTGCCATGTCATCTGCTGGTGTTGGTCCACTGTGTTTTCTCAAGTCGAGAGTCGATGCAACATCTATCAGGAGATTTTAGAGCACTTCATACTTCCGTCTGCTGACAAGCTTTATGGAGATGCTGATTTCCTTTTTCAGCAGGACTTGGCACCTGCCCACAGTGCCAAAACTTCTAGCAACTGGTTTGCTGACCATTACTGTGCTTGATTGTCCAGCCGACTCGCCTGACCTGAACCCCATAGAGAATCTATGAGAGACACCAGACCCAACAATACAGACGAGCTGAAAGCTGCCATCAAAGCAACCTGGGCTTCCAGAACACCTCAGAAGTGCCACAGGCTGATTGCCTCCATGCCACGCAGCACTGATGCAGTAATTCCTACAAAACGATTAAAGCCCTGACCGAGTATCAGTGCATAAATTAACATACTTTTCAGAAGGTCGACATTTCTGTATTATAAATTCTTTATTCTAATATTTTGAGATACTGGATTTTTGATTTCCATGAGCTGTAAGCTGTAATCAAGATTTAAACAAAAAAAGGACTTCAAATATTTCACTTTATGTTTAATGAATCTAGAATATCTGAAAAGTTCCACATTTTGAATAAAATTACGGAAAACAAATTACTTTTCCACGATATTGAAATTTTTTGAGATGCACCTGTATATGGTTAAAAACATGACACAATGTGTCAGTCATTAATAAATAATAAAACTTTGAATTGGTGGCAAATTGCTGTTGTACAAAATGAATAAAACCCTTCAGAACTTTAAAATAATCCAGTTTGGGGTTGTAACAGTAACGCTTCACGTCGAGCCATATCACACCACCCTGTCATGGATTATTTCCCAATTACAGCATGCCCCGTCATGTTTTATTCCTTACTTAATTAATAATCATGCATGTTAATTGTACATACATGTACATTGTCTACATCTTTCCACATTTCAATGTTGCACATATGAATGCCTGATGATGAAAAACTACTGATGAAATCTCTTGGGTGAGTGGAGACATTTCTTCAAGATCAAGCGACAAGTCCCGTGGATCATGGCCTACTACAACTGTGCAAACTTGAATACATTTTATCACACTGATGGTATTTAGGCTCACCTTTAATCTTCTGAACTCCTTTTAACTTTCCAATCTTGCCCTCAATGGTGGTGGTGCAGGACAGACAGGTCATGCCTTCAATGCGCATCTTCAGCAACACCACACTATCAGAACTACGGGAACTTGCCTGATCTGTGGAAGTGTTGCCAGAGTTGGACAGTGTGTTCAGCATTTCCTGGATTCTCTCGACACTCACAAGAGCTGGGACGAATATGACATTGAGGTTCCTGCCTTCGCCATTCTCCTTGGCCTCCAGTACACCCTTGACCTGGCAGAGCTGAGAGACAGATACCGCACTACAGCTGCTGACAGGAAACAGCCTCGTTTCTGTCTGAACAACCGTGGTCGGAGTAGCGTTTGTCGCACTCGACTCAAAGCCCATGTCCTCAATAGCGTCTGCTAAAGATTTTGGAGTGTGATGTGCTTGGTCAAATATCACTGTGGCAATCTTGTGCTCCAAGGACACCTATAGTACAAGAGAGGCAGAAGAAATGGGTTCATTCTTAACTACACGTTCTTTAACTGTTTAACTGCCCAATGAAAAGCTGTAAGAAAATAAAACACAGCGCAATGAAGTCTATGTAACTGTTTTTAAAATCTGCAGATCTATGCGCTTTCTGGCACGTTTGCCTACACACACACGCACACACAGAACTCAGTAATCTCCTCTGACTCAGTGAGAACTTGTGATCCACTGCGTCACCTGATCCACAAGCACAGGACTACACGTGAGCAGCAAGAAAGCCTGGAGAACTTTGAAAAAAGAAAGAAAAGAAAAAAAGAAAGGAAATATGAAGTCATGTGAATTCTATGAATGAAAACTAGGCCTTTAAAGTAGCAACAGAAGAGAACAACATTCAGAGTCTGCTACGTGCTAGGGTCATATCTGTAGATATTTAATTTGCTAGAAGACATCGACACTTCCCCAAAATGAAAAGTCTAACTCCTGGTCTTTGGTGCAACAAGTCCAAATGATTCTGGTTCCTCTTGAACTCAAGACTAAAACAACTACAAAGATAGTATTATTCCCCATTCATCAATAAGGGACCATAGTATTGTGACATGCGACTCTAATGACCAGCAGTGGCACATCCAGTTTCTGCCTTGGAAAGGACAAAGCACTCGTATACACATACATAACATCATTATCTGTTTCTCTGACTTGAGCCTTCAGGGGAACAAAGCGATTAAGGAAAAGGGCAGCTCAAATTAACAACATTTGGCTCACATTTGGATGCATCTCTAACCTGTACAGATGAATGGCTTTCCTCAATTACGTGACAATCCCTGGGGGAAGACACGAGTAAATTCTATTATGAGGGTTTTCAGTGTTCTGTGTGCATATAGAAAACTGATACAGAGTATTATAATCATTAACTGATTCCTGGAACAAAAATGACACCTACAAATCTCATCTGTGGCTTTAGTGGGTTTACAGTAACTACCTGCCATTGATTTGGTGCTTTGTTATGACAGAGAGACCACTATTATTATTAGTCAATTATTAATCATTTACTTCTCTCCATCTCTCTCTCTCTGCACTGTCTCTTTTTATGGCTTCATCTCGAGGGTCAACTAAAGAGTACCTGCAGACACTGTAAGGGAAGATCGTGACAGTCATTGTACCATAAGCACTTTCATGTTATTGTGAAAGCAGCCAGATAGAGTGAATATGATGTCTCTTTAGCAACTTGCCACAAAGGCAGCTTCACAAAGAGGAATTACAAAAAAACAAAACAAGATTACAAAAAAAAACAAAAAACAAAAAAAACTTTACACAGCTTGGGGCTCATTTATCAATCTTTTAGCAAAGTTCTGAGTCATGCCAGATTGTTATTTCATTTTTTCAAGTTTCAGTAACGCTGATTTTCTTACTATTTCTTTGGTTATGTTAATAAATACAAATCACCCTTTAATTACCAAGCTTGTTCACGGCATTGCAGATCCGCGTTTATTGATGCCTACAAAACATGACAACTAAATGATGCCTCCTAAGTGTGGTTTGCACGAAACCTTCCAATAATGCAGCCCAGCGACTACCACAAACACTAATGCTTTCCTCCTTTTATAGAGAGAGCCATTACTTTTGCCTAGTCTTATTGGTCTTAGTTTATGGATTTGTTTAAAATTTCTTCCTTTCAAGTCATTAATTTTCACTTCATTCCCGTGTGCAATGATGTAAATTGGGACGAACGGCACGTCTCGTTATCCACGACATTGTTAAATCTCCGGCTCTCAGTCACTCACTGAACAGAGGGGACGCAGAGAGGTGTGAGTGCAGCGGGAAAGCAAGACCCCATGCTTGCAGGACAGTACTGGCCACATTGGGAAAGTCGCTAAACTTTGTTCAAAAAGTTGCTAGATTTATCATTAGGTGCTTCTTTTGCAAAAAAATGTCGCTAAAGGGGTCTGAAAAGTCACAAAGTTGGCAACACTGGTCTGCACTGACAGCTAGCTAAAAGGCAGGATAAGCTCCGCCTCTCCCCAACAAAAAGAGAACACAGAGGAGACACAGGGTTTTTCATTTATTCACATTCTATTTGAAACGCAATAAAATACACCGAGGACCCAAATGATGCCCTGTCTGTGTTTTTTCTACTTCTTGAAAACAACTTGCATCCCTTCCGATCTCTCCACGCCCCCCATGTTGAGAACCACTGATCTAAAGGGGTTTGATGGAGCTGGCTGGAAGGTCCAAGAGTAGTGCGTGGCAATAGTCCAGTTTTGAGATAACAAGAGCCAGGCTGTGTAGCCTGATCAGTGAGATAGGGTCTGATTTTCTCGATGTTGTACAGAACTAAGCTACAGGACCGTGCAGATGCTGAAATGTGGTCTGTAAAGTTCAAACTAAACTATCTGAAGCCGATCAATCGAGATTCACATTAGTGAGTCTCCTTTATACTCAGAATGTCTTTTCCCACGTTGTCTTAATGTGTTCGGACACCTGTTATGGATTGTAATGTTTACACACCAGGCATTTCTCCAGCTTGTACATCTTGTAAGCAAACAATGATTGCTGGTTAAAGCACTGTAGATATAACACAGAGATTTTCTGTCTGAGAAGTTTGACATTAAATTGTGCAATGGACGCTCAAATGCATACTCATATTTCCTGCACTGTTGATGTTTTCAAGTCTTCGGATAACCGAGAAGCTCTCCGTAATATGAATTTGTGTTGACAAAGAATACAGAACACTACTCGCAACAAACTTAGTCCTGTATACCCCTGCTACCAACTGGTCACAATACATGTATAGTTTGTTGTTATTTGCACAAGATTACCTCTACGTGGATTACACCTGGCAGTCCCCCAATCTGCTGTTCAATGGTCTGCACACAGGAGGCGCACGTCATCCCGTCCACACACAGGGTCACGGAGCACAGTCTGCCTCTGAACATCATGCTGCCTCTTTAGTACACAGAAAAACAACACACAAGGCACGTTAAAGCTAAAGGTGAACTCGATACGGGAACAAAAAGCACCAGAAGATACAAACAGCCTTTCATGTGTTCCTGTAAAGCAAATATTAGGTGCTGGTTGTAGCGCACATGGTACGCATGGTTACTGGATACGCTGAAACAATATAACCGGGAAGAATACGTTGTTTTCAAGTAATAACACGAGTACATGGCGTGATCCTTATAAAGTAAAGTCGTGCCAGAGGAAAACTGAAAGTCATAACTAACCAAGCCGTCATTAGGACAACCTGAATTAACCTGAACACAGCACCCGCATTCAATTTATTAACCATGTGAACGTGTTAGAAAAGACTAACAGATCAACGGATAGCGGGTCTCCGTCATCATAATCAGTTTACTTACACAGTCATAAAACTGAAGCAATATAATATGAGGCAACAATATGCTGTTTAAAAGAATAACCAGTAATAATAATGTAAATGCGAAGAAAAAAGAATTTCACTGTGCTCTAATGTATATGTGACCAATAAAGACTCATTATCGTTATATAAAAATAACCAGTAAATAATAAATCTGCCAAATAATTTATGTTTGTAGATCTTGACTGTTAGGACAGTTTCACCACCTGCCGTTCCAAACGAATCACCAGTTTATTTAATTTAGATAAATACGGGAAACGCTCACAGCGTCTACAACGGCGCTCTTTATAAATAAGCTGTGTGGATTTTGGTCAGTCTGAAGGCCTTCATGGTTACACAGAAAAACAAACTGGTTAAATATATAGCTATAACATTACACAGATATAAAAACAATAGCTGTTTGAGCAAACTATAGACACCTGACATTTTTTCGAACATAATAAAATGATCCAACAGTAACGGATTCTGTGTAAAATGAAGAACATTGAAACAGTACAGTTTTTGGATTTTGACAATCTGCCAAGCCGAATATTAACGATTCCTACATGCATTTTCTATTCAGACTTAGAACAATACTGAACAACTTAATAATAATAATAATAATAATAATAATAACTGTTTTTGCACTCGGCTCAAACAAATCCCAAATTTCTCTGTAACTGAAATAACAACAACAAAATAATAATAATAATAATAATAATAATAATAATACAGTACAGTTTATATGTACAATATTGATGTTTTCTGTTCAGATGAATCAGATAAAATCACACACAACTTTGATGACTATTAGCAGTTATTTACTGTAGATGAATATAGAAAATGTTCACGGTAGCTACATTATACACATACACACACATCTCTCTCTCTCTCTCTCTCTCTTATATATATATATATATATATATATATATATATATATATATATATGTGTGTGTGTGTGTGTGTGTGTGTACATATATATACACACACACACATTATATATATAGATAGATATAGAGAGTTAGAGAGCGAGTTAGAGCGAGAGAGAGAAAGTAAACAAAACAGAGATAAAACACAATAATACAAAACATATTAATGTTATAATGAACAGTTTGAAAGTGAAACTATATCCAGTTAATTTAACGAAGCTAAACAAGTCAACAAAAATCCCATTACATAATCCAGGTAGCTACCGACAACTACGTAGTTTTCTAGGTCCAGGCTAATGCTATCTAACGCTGTACCGCTAGCAGGAAACAATAACAGGGTTTATTTTTATTACCTTTTTTAATCAGCGTATCCACGGCGACGTTAGCAAACAACAGCTCTCACACACTTGGCTTGTTAGTGAGACTCCTCCTCATGAAGCAACTCTCCGGTGGATGAACACTCACAAAAACATAACACACTATGACCACACTAATGAAATTAAAGAAGCCCAGTGTTTCAGGGAGACTGTCGCTTCACACACTCACACACACACACTATCTAGCCCATTTGAGTTTAGTGAAACGTCGTGAGGAAGAGCTACACTGCACGTATTACCAGATTACGGCTCAATCCCAAATCGCTCGCTGATTAAAACCTAGTGGGCTACATAGTGTGTAAACAACCTTAATGCCTACCCTACGTAGTGCAGTTAAGTAGTGAATACAGGGCTATTTGGATTGCAAACAAAACTACCGGCGTCCTCCTCCACGTTACAGTGAGTTCATGCAAATCAACACTGCGCTATTGACTGCGCAGCATAAAATAAAATCAATTAAAGAAACAGTACATTCAATTTGTAGCTGAAAAAAAAATAATACTAGTCCATTGTTCTCCTCTGTTGCCTTAAACCTGATTACAGTTTTGTGGACACCTGACCATACTGATTTCTGAGTCCCAATCCTTTTGCTGTTATAATAACCTCCACTCTTCTGGGAATGCCTTCAACAAGCTTTTGGGGCATGGCTGTGGGGATTTCTGATCATAGATCTGGGAAAATGCGCCGTCCCCTAATAAACTATTTAGAAAATACTAGGATAATTCAATTCAATTCAAAATTATTTGTATAGCGCTTTTTACAATGGTCATTGTCTCAAAGCAGCTTTACAGAAATATATAAACACAGAATACAGATTTTAAATGAGTGAATTTATCCCAATTGAGCAAGCCAGTGGTGACGGTGGCAAGAAAAAACTCCCTAAGATGTTAAGAGGAAGAAACCTTGAGAGGAACCAGACTCAGAAGGGAATCCATCCCCATCTGGATAACAGCAGATAGTGTAAAAATAAAGTTCATTATGGTTTTATATGAAGTCTGTTTGTTGAACTAGTCCACTGTTCAAAGGAGACCCGAGTGCAAAACTGCATGTTGTAATTGTAGTCCCAGGGCCTTAGAAGCAACCGTAGTCCCAGCAACCACAGTGAGTGTGTCCATCTGGAATTGGAGTAGATTAGAGCTCCATCCAGAGGTAGGGCATCTGAAGAGATCAGGCAGGTCTGGAGAGCAGAAAGGATCAGGATCACTAGAATCTCCATAAAATTATGTGTGGCTTGACAGGAGGAGAGAGGGAGAGACTGTTAAGTAAGACTGTGCTTTGCGTAAAAGAAAGTCTACTCATGGTAAGCTTGAGTAAACAAATACTGTGTGGGTGGCTGTGGCTCAGGTGGTAGAGTGGGTTGTCTAATAATCGTAGGGCTGGCGGTTCAATTCCTGGCCCACGTGACTCCACATGCCGAAGTGTCCTTGGGCAAGACGCTGAACCCGAAGTTGCTCCCGATGGCAAGTTAGCGCCTTGCATAGCAGCTCTGCAACCATTGGTGTGTGTGTGTGAGTGTGTGTGTGAATGGGTGAATGAAACACAGTGTAAAGCGCTTTGGATAAAAGCGCTATATAAGTGCAGACCATTTACCATATTTACCAAATACGTTTTAAGCTTAGAGTTAAACACTGACTGTGTCTGAGTCCCGATTGGAATTGGAAGGCTGTTCCATAACTGTGGGAATTTATACGAGAAAGCTCTTCCCCCTGGTGTAGCCTTCACTATTCTAGGTACCAACAAATAGCCTGCACCTTTTGATCTAAGTAGGCGTGTCAGATCTGGGGTGCATTCGGCATTAGAGTCCATCCCAAAGGTGTTCAGTGGGGTTGAGGTCAGGGCTCTGTGCAGGTTGAGTTCTTCCTCTCCAACTTTGGCAAACCATATCTTCGTGGAGCTCACTTTGTGCACAGGGGCACTGTGATGCTGGAACAGGTTTTGGCCGCTTCGTTCCAGTAAAGGGAGATTGTAATGCTACAGCATATAAAGACATTCTATATAATTGTGTGCTGCCCAAAAACCACATATGGGTGTGATGGTCAGGTGTCCACATACATTTAGCCGTATATTTTTCTGTAAATATGAATGTTATGTTAATCCTTGTGGGTGATCATTTATGAGTACTAATCTTTGATGATGATCAGTGGGTGGGGGAGTAGGATTGGAGGTAGGAATGACAGATAAGGGTGGGGATTTTGGGTTGGAGTGGGGACATATGCAACACCATTTTTGCACATTACCCGTCCTTGGCATGAAAGGTCATGCTCTCTTGAGTTCTTGTGCAACTTCTGACCTCTGAATTGGATTTCTTGTTGACTCCTCATATCTCATGGTATATTCACAAGCCTCAATTGCATGGAATGTGTTTTGGCCATTTGTCTCATCTGTTGGTGTTTGATGCCTTATAGTGTTCTGACCCTTGCCTGGTATACAGTTTTGGATTTTGGACTGTGTTTTGGTCAGACAATAGCATTACAAAAGAATACAGATTCAAATTCAGCAGAAGTTCACTCATCAACATTCACCTCTTAAAGCCAATTCACACTCAAAAGCTACAATGAGTGTGACAGACAAGTCTGTTGAGGTACAGTACAATGCACCATCCCAAACACCCACGGTTGACAAAAGTCAGCAAATGCACAAGAGTCAATGTGCCCAAGCCTTGTGTACTAAGTGAATTTTAGTTATGAGATTAATCCAAGGCGGGAATCATTGCTGGTTGAAAACTTTACATCGTCTGGAAGAGTGGAAAAACACTCAGCAGTAGCAATTGTTCATGGTGTCTTGGAGTTATTGCAGTAATTGGTAAAGATTTTGTTGGTGGAATGTTTGCTGTTTTAAGAACGTTTATATCATGTATTTCATAATGTTGTTGGATGTTCATGATGGTGGCTTTGGTACCTAATGCGACTCGGGTGCAAAATTCTTGAAAAATACCCTGTAATCACAAATTTTTCGTTGTTTAGAAGGAGAATTGTACACTGTTCTGATGGTGATGTGTTTTAATACAAGGTTTTCTGTGTTGCTTATGACAATTATGGAAATCAATATTACCATATTTCATCTACCTGTCGCATTTGACATCGCCCCGACTGTTTGATTGAACACTTTTACTTCTAGCCTGTTTAATTTCATAGAGCTTTCTAGAAATGTTTGTGTTGGGAAATCCTTGAACATGTTTGTTCTCAATCAAAATGGTCACAGAAGCTTCATTCGTGCTGTTACATTATTGATTGACATACTAACACCGAGTGACGTTGTTGGACTTACCATCCCGGATTGATCACTTTCTGAATGTACCCCTATGGCGTTGTAGCCAAGATCTTTATTCTTGCGCAGAGGCAATATTGTAGCTTATGAGGTTAATCCGAGGCGCGATCATTGCTGGTTGAAAACTTTACCCAATACCCTGCCTGGATGACTTGAAAAATAGTCAGCTGTGGCAATTTTTGATGGTCTCTCATGAAAACTTTAAAATTGTGCCAAAAGTAGATTGTGCTTTTAACTTTTTGCGGTTGTGTGTATGTGTTTGGTTCGTCTAATATTTGTTTTTTAAAAAAACTTTTATGTCATATTTTATCGTGTTTTTAGATGTTTATGATGTTGTAGTGGTAGAATTTAGCTTTTGATTTTTTGGTTCGTTAACTTGAAGCGGTTCCGTTGCTGTTTTTGTGTAAAACAGCCTGCTATGGCATGTTCACATTATTTCTAAAGGGAATTTAATTAGTGATTAAGGCACCTGCTTTTAGACATCTGCCTGTCGTGTTGTAAGAAATTATTTAAGAATTTGGGTAAAAGTGAATAGAAATGTAGAACAAAAAACATTATCCTATGGCTGGGGAAAAAGCCACCCAGAAAAAACATGTCTGTGAAGAGGGGCCCCTTGATGAAGCTTCTAACACACACACACACACACACACACACACACACACATGCACACACACAAGGCCCCCCCATGCAAGATGCGCTATCGCACATCTGCAACAGTAAATTTTGTTAGGAAAACACATCAAGGCCTCACACATGCATACGGGAGTTGCCACTAAGAGGCCTCATGCAAGATGTGCTATCGCACATCTGCGACAGTACATTTTTTTAGGAAAACATGTTAGATGGCCTCGGACAAAGACACAAACTGAGAAAAAAAGTAACCAAGGAACTCACACACACATAGTTACAAAATCTAATGAGAGTTTATTGGCAAATGCTACTTCTTTGCAGAATATGGTTTCACGTCGGCTTTTGGGGGGGAAAGTGTCCACTTATTAGCTAAAATAAGGACACTGTGTAGATTGAGAACACTTAGATGCCATAGGGAAAGTGAGTGTCTGGGAACCCCAAGACACGGTAAAAACGCATCTGTGTTGAAACCTCAGGGCAGTGTTCCCTCAGCAATGGGCCTGTTAGTAGAGTCTGGGAAGAAGTGTTAGCTCTCATTCTAGAACGTGTCTGGGTAGAGGCATTGGCCCTTTTCTTAGGCTTAGAAGAACCCATGAAGCACGTCCCAACAGACACGTCAACAGCCTCTCTCTTCAAGGAAGATGAGGTCAGTGAGAGTTCAGCACTCTTCTTGGAAAGGCCAGGTTTGACGTCCAGCTGGACATCTGGCCATGCAAAAACACAGACGGGGTGAAACTGTCAGAAAACCTAAGTAATCTGTTACGGCCCAGTCTAGGTTAGGCCACACAGAGAAACCAGCTCGGGATTCAATGGAATTGACCTTTAAATATAAAGGAGCCAGGAATAACAACACAAACAGGGTTGTTCAAAAAAGTTGTGGTATTAGTCTATTTTCTGCTATTCCTCTCACGTCGCATCTGCACACGCCACCCTGCCCGTCCGCGCTTGTCTCCAGCAGGTATCGTTACAGATTACTTCGCCCACTATGGAGGCAGCGGACACCCCAGAGTGGGAACACAGGTTTTATGGACAGAATCGCGCGATCGTGACGCATCAGGACCAGATCTCGCAATTAGTAGAGCAAGTTTCACGTCTGAATGCTGCCACGTTTCCATCCACTACAGCTATACATCCACTTCAGACCGCCCCAGCATTTTTCCAGCCCGCGCCGGCTGCGCACATTCCAGTCATGCCGGTTGTGCACGTTCCGGTGACGCCGGCTATGCACATTCCGGTCACGCCAGCAGCGCATCAACCATCGCTGCCTACACCAGAGTGATACGCTGGGGAACCGGAGCGCTGTAAGGGCTTCCTATTACAGTGCACCCTCTTCTTTGAGAGTCACCCGGACATGTCGGAGACCTGTAAGCTGACTCATGGCTCTGGCTCTGGCATGGGCTACGGCGGAATGGGAGCGAGGAGGCGGTGCCAGACCCTCGCTCGCTGATCTCCTCTCCCATTTCCAGCGAGCTTTTGACCATTCCCCTGATGGGTGAGAGACCGGACAGGAGCTCCTGTGGATCAAACAGGGCTCACGGGATGCGGTGGATTATGCCCTGGAGTTCACTGCCCGAAGCGGTTGGAATGAACCAGCGCTCAAAACCGCTTTCCGGCAGGGGCTGAACCCGGAATTGGTGCGAGAATTAGCCTGTCAGGGCGAACAGATGTCACTCGATGAGCTCATAGAGCTAGCTTTCCGGCTGGACCGTCTCCGCCGTACCAACCTCTACACGCTGGGTAATCTACTGCTTACAGAGCCGGTCCTGCCAGCCGAACCCATGCAGCTGGGGCATGCCCGGACTCACGAGGAGGAGAGAGAGAGAGATGCTGGCGCGATTCACAGTGCTTCTATTGTGGCGAGGACACCCACGTCATTCATCAGTGCCCCCACAAGAGGCCTCGAGAGACCGAAGGGAGTAAGGACAGCCAACCCCTGCGTCGCCGGGTGAGTCTAACCCAGTCTTTTTCTATTCAGACATTTGAGTTACCTATATCACTAGTACACTCAGGCCGTTCTTTTGTTCTTTCAGCGCTAGTTGACTCCGGAGCGGAATTTTATAGATGAAGGGATTGCGCTGAAGCTCGGCCTCCTTTTACATCCCCTGCTCCGACCTCGAGAACTACAATCCATAGATGGGTCCCCTATCGGTGGAGGAGAGATTTCCCACAGCACGTGGCCATTAACATCCAAGTCAGCATCCTCCACCATGAAACCATTGTGTTATACCTTACTGTTTCCACCAGACATCCCGTCATTCTCGGCCTACCCTGGCTAGTGCTGCACAACCCCCAAATCTCTTGGGCGGACCAACAAATTACCCACTGGTCCCCGTATTGCGTACACAATTGTCTGAGGGGCCCTACGGTCCCTGTAGCCACGACGACGGTAGAGAGCCCCCTGTCCCATGTCCCGGTTAAAGTCCCCCCTGAATATAGTGAGCTCCAGGAGGTGTTCAGTAAGGACAGAGCCAGCAACCTTCCACCTCACCGACCCTACGACTGTGCCATCGACATCCTACCCGGGACCAGTCCACCTCGGGGCCGCATGTACGCGCTCTCTCAAGCTGAACAGTGGGCCATGGAGGAATACATCCAGGAGGCTCTCCAGCAGGGGTACATTCGACCCTCCACGTCTCCCGCGTCGGCCAGGTTCTTCGTTGTAGAGAAGAAAGGAGGGGGCCTCCGTCCATGTATAGATTATCGGGGCCTCAACCAGGTGATGGTGAAATACAAATATCCCCGGCCTCTTGTTCCCTCAGCCCTGGAACAGTTTCGGTCCGCAACCATTTTTACAAAGCTGGACTTGCGTAGTGTGTACAATCTGATCTGCATTAGGGAGGGGGACGAGTGGAAAACAGCCTTCAGTACTACCTCCGGGCACTATGAATACTTGGTCATGCCGTATGGGCTCGCTAACGCTCCCTCCGTGTTCCAGAACCTGATCAATGATGTACTGAGGGACATGCTGGGGAGGTTCGTCATCACGTACATCAACAACATTCTGGTGTATTCGATGTCCCGAGAGGAACACGTCAAACGTGTCCTGCAGGTCTTGCGTCGTTTATTGCGATACCAGCACTATGTGAAAGCCGAGGAGTGTGAGTTCCATCAACACACAATCTCATTTCTCGGACATATCATCAGCCCGAAGGGAGTCGCCATGGACCAGTGCAAAGTGCAAGTGGTTGTTGAATGGCCCACTCCTCAAACCATTAGGGAGTTGCAACGTTTTCTTGGCCTTGCAAACTTTTATCGACGATTTATCCGGGATTTCAGTAAGGTGGCACAACCCCTGACATCCCTCCTGAGAGGTAAACCTCGGCAGCTCCTCTGAACCCCAAGCGCCCAGGAGGCTCTAGAGAAACTTAAGCAGGTCTTTACCACAGCCCCCATCCTCAGGCAACCAGATCCCTCCAGGCCATTCGTCGTAGAGGTCGATGCGTCAGAGGCAGGAGTCTGGGCCATCCTGTCTCAGAGATTTGGAGACAAACCAAAGTTGCACCCCGTAGCATTCTTTTCTCGGAAGCTGTCACCCACTGAACGCAACTACGATGTAGGGAACCGAGAACTCCTGGCCGTTAAGTTACCCCTAGAAGAGTGGCGACACTGGCTGGAGGGAGCCGCACATCCCTTTATTATTTACACCGACCACAAGAATTTAGAGTATCTGAGAACCACCAAATGTCCCACGTCCCGCCAGGCCCGCTGGTCCTTGTTCTTCTCCCAGTTCCAGTTTACTCTGTCCTATCGGCCCGGAACAAAGAACACAAAAGCCGACACCCTGTCTCGCATACACTCCCCAGAGGGGCGGGAAGACCAGGAAGGGTATATCTTGCCCCCATCCAGTATTGTAGGGGCCCTGGAGTGGTCCCTAGATAGAGCCTTAGCCCGTGTTCCCAGGTCACGTACCCCGGCAACCTGTCCTACCAGGAGACAGTTTGTTCCAAAGAGGTACCTTCAGGAACTCATCACCTGGGCCCACACAACACTAGCGATGGGTCATCCGGGGGCCCGTCGCACTTACTACCTGTTAGCAGAGAAGTATTGGTGGCCCCATATGCCCAGAGAGGTACAGTGCATTGTATCCTCATGCTCTCCGTGCGCTCAGTCCAAAGCTCCGCAAGCTCTACCTGCTGGGAGGCTGGTATCGCTACCCACGCCTGACCGCCTGTGGTCCCACCTGGCCCTGGACTTCATAACGGACCTACCCGAGTCACAGGGGAATACTGTGATACTCGTAATCATCGATTGGTTCTCGAAGTCCCTGTGCCTTATTCCACTAGAGGCCATTCCCTCTGCCTTCACCACAGCCAAACTCCTATTCCAACATGTGTTTCGATACTTCGGCATCCCAGAGGAGATCTTAAGTGATAGGGGCCCCCAATTCACATCATGCGTCTGGGCCAGTTTTATGGAGAAGCTGGTTGTCACCATTAACCTCACGTCGGGGTACCACCCCCAGGCTAACAGCCAGGCAGAACGGGCTAACCAGGAGGTCATACGGTTCCTCCAAACCTTCTGTGCCAGCAATCCTGGAAACTGGAGCTACTTCTTGCCATGACCGGAATATGCGCAGAATTTGCTACGGCATTCCGCCACCCAGTTAATCCCATTTCAGTGTGTCTTGGGCTATCAGCCACCATTATTCCCCTGGAATTATTCCCCCACTGCCTCACCTGCGGTAGATGAGTGGTTCCGCCGGAGTGAGCAGGTCTGGGAACGCGCCCACCAACGGCTAGTGCAGGCCTCCCGCATCGCCAAACGAAAGGCAGACCGGCGCCAGAGAGATCATACCAATTATCAACCAGGGGATAGAGTGTGGCTGTCCACCAGAGATTTAAAGTCACACCTCCCAAGCAAGAAGCTCCAGCCTAAGTACATTGGCCCCTTCCGAGTCATGAAGCAAATCAATGAGGTGACACACCGCCTGGACATACCGAAGCACAGTCGCATCACCCCGTCGTTCCATGTTTCGATTCTCAAACCAGTAATAACGGGCCCCTGGGCCACGTCGGTGCCGGAGGACCACCCGCCGGAACCACTAGAGATTGAAGGCCGCCCAGCCTACCACATCCGCGAGCTCCTGAACTCCAGATGGAGGAGGGGCAAACTAGAATACCTGGTAGACTGGGAGGGGTCTGGCCCAGAGGAACAATGCTGGGTCCCAGCCCAAGACATCCTGGATATGAGTCTGCGCAGAGACTTCCATGCGGCTCATCCAGAGAGGCCAGGACCCCGGAGGAGAGGGAGGCCTCAGAGGGATTCGGCCACCGGAGTGAGCCCTTTGGGAGGGGCGCTGTTACGCCACGGCAAACTCGTGGCTGCAATACTCAGATGGCAGCGCCGCTTACAAACATGGCAGACAGGAACTACACTTCCCAGCCATGCCCGCGCTCAGGTTCACCTGAGTATTGATCACCAACACCTGTGCGGCTGATAAGTTGTAAAAGGCCTTGTTAACCTTCGCGCCCTCGCGAAGTAAACGCTCAGTTCTCGTAACTTAGTGATATTACCAAGCCTTAGCTTTAATCTGGATTTCCCTGGTACTTGAACTTTCCTGCCTGTTATTCACGTTTACGATTCCTTGCCTTATCCCAGTTGGACTGTTCGCCTGTATTAGTCTGTTTTCTGCTATTCCTCTCACGTCGCGTCTGCACACGCCGCCCTGCCTGTCTGCACTTGTCTCCAGCAGGTATCGTTAAACGTGGGGATAATTTATGCTCTGGTCGTACCCAGTTTTCTCTGGTGGTTGTGTGTTCTGTGTTTTCTAGGCTGTGAAAGAAGTAAGAATTCAACCAGGCATATAGGAATGAATGGCACAACAAGATATACTTGCTGAAACCACAGGAGTAAGAACACATTTTTGGGACGAAAAAGTATTTAAGGACAAAAATGGAATTGAAATGTGGCAATCAGATGAGTTAATTGCGGCTAAGTTGTGGTGTATAACTAAGTGGGATAATCTAGCCGATTTACAGTTTGAATTTATCAAGGTTGATTGGGTTAAATCACTGCAAAGGCTTTGGACACCTAAGCTGCTTAGTTCGGTACTGCGAAGGTTAGTGGAAGATCCAAGGTAAACTAGGGCTGCCATCCCGTTATTTGAATACATAAAAGATCCAGACAACGAGGATGACAAACTATTAGTAGATCCATTTCAAGATAGACCTAGCCAATATAACTATTGCTCAGGACTAACTGCAATAGTTACAGTGGACCTCAGGAAGGTAGAGTGGGAAAGAGGATCTACTGTATCTATATTAATAGACAAAATTAACTCGCTTGCGGAAAAATACAGAAGAAAGAATCCAGTAAGGCCAGCGGTAACAGTAGTAGGATAAATGTCCATTTGGTCTGGTCAAAACATAACCAAAATCCAGGAGAAAGAAGGAGCACCCACAGGGCTCGACAAGGGCGTGTCATGGGCAAACTGATAAAGTCTAGTCAGCGAACACCAGCAGACATAGTAGCGGTAAAACATAAAGATGATGAAAAATATATCAGGAAGCGTATGGCAAAATGGCATGACAGGACTCAAGGAACATTGCAATGGCCAACGGAGGGGACATTTGCAGAAAAGCAGTGCGAAGATGTGAGGGAAATGATGAGACACTGGAAAGTGGGGAAGAATGATTATAAGACTAGGGGAAAGAGGGTAAAGAAGCTAGCGGTACTAAGCTGGTTTGAAGAGGAAGGGAAAGAATTGAGGAAGAGAGAGGAAGCATTAAAAAAAGTAAGGCAAGATGAGAGAGTATGGAAAAGAAAATGAGTGACAGAAGAGCAGAGAGAAGAGGGACCTTCACCGTATGTGGACCATCACTACGAGAGGGAAAGATTGTACCCTAATATAACACAGATGCCAGTAATTCAAGGAAAGGGAGAATGGAAGGAAATGGAGGGAAACGTGCAGATAGAAGGAAAGTTAGTAGGTAGAATAAAAATAGTAAGAGAGGGAGAAGAATGTAGGGAAAGCTCAATAAGAGATGAGAGTAGTGTTACAGGAAATCCAAGGGTTTCTTTAAGTGCAAAAAGGGAACTCGAATTGAGGAAATTAAAAGAGGGAAGTAATGTCTACTTGAGAGAGATAGGGGTACCTACCAGCACACCATCACTCCAGCAGCAAGAGAAATAAGAAGGGGATAATCAGTCAACTATACAACACTCAACCCACTGGAAGAGCTTTCCATGCAACCAGAAGGCAGAACCACACTGGAAAATTTTGATAGCGAAAGCCGTCCTGGAAATGTACGAGAAATTGACGGATGGCTTAAGAGAGCTGCCCAGAGCCCACTAACATCAGGTGACAGCAACTAACTGGATGGAAGCCAACTGGTGGCAAGAAGGGTGAACCTGAATCAGAAGTACACAGAAGACAAGACAAAAGGTTGATGGAAAAGCTAGGACAAACACTCATGGATGTGGATCAACACATAAGGCAAGTAGAAAAGAGGATGGAGGCAACAGAAGAAATGTTGGAGAAAAGTGCTGCAGAGATGGATGAAAGACTACGGCAAGCAGAGGAAGAGATTACACGGGACACTGATGGACTGGAGGAAGGAAGGATGCCTAGAGGAGATGTGGATGGCCACTCACAAAAGACAAGATTCAGAAGAACAATTAAACCACCTCAGAAGTATTGTACAGAAAATGAGGGAAGCTTGTTTGCAGTTAAAGTGGTTAAAGGAGGAGGTATACAATACATACCATGGTCATTCATGGACATGACAGGGCTGGCAAGCCAACTTCCAGATATATGTCAAGGAGGACAAAAATGGATAACTAAGTTTGAAGAAAAAACAACAGGTCACCTGCTGGCAGTAGGAGACATTAAAGCCATACTAACACAGGTGGCAGGGAAAAGCAATGCTGCTGAAATACTAGCTGATGCAGGTCTGAGGAATATAATGGACTCGGAAAAAGCAGACCACATAGCTTTTGTAACACACAGAAATCAAGTATGGGATGCAATACAAGATGCATACCCCACCAAGATGGATCCAGGAAAGCTGGAAGCTATGATGCTGGGAGAAGAGGAAAACGTGATTGTTGGAAATTATCTATTCCCTCAGATATGTATAAGTATGTTTAGGTTATAGTATATTTTCTGTCTCATGAACTTTTCTAGACCTGTCTGTTGTGTACGTGCCAGCAAACATGTCACCCTAGGAACTTCCTATTTTCTGTTAAGCGAACCATACCATATATGTTCAGAAACCTGTACGTTCTTGTATTGCCTAAGATGTTTTTCACGTACGTGACCAGACAGTTCAACTGGCATATTATTTCCACACATCAGTACGCCTACCCCGGCTATTTGTACCTCTGTATATGTATATAAACCTCTGTGAAATCTGCATTAAACCAGATGTCTCTCTGGATTGCTCTAGTTGCCAGTGTGTTCATTTAGACTATCCAGGCCTGAATACGCTCCGTGATAAACCACATGCGCTAGTTTTTCTTTCAGGTAAATGAAGCAAGAGGCTGAAAGGCTAACAGAGGAAAGAGGGACAAATAGAAGCTGTTATTTGCTTTATCCTTACAGTGATAAAGTACATCCAAGATTTCCAGAACAAGTGGAGAGAAGAAACAGGAACAGGGTGGAACCTGAATGAGACAAATCAAAGCTTATTCAAAATGATGTTAAAGAGATGCATGCCTGTAGCTGAACATGTGGTTGGACTTAACACCTTACCATGGGAAACATTCCAAGCCCATCTGGTACACCATGTGGAACAGCACAGGAAGAAGAAAAAAGAAGCCAGGGATGCCACTGAAGCATTGGTAACACACCTGTATAAAACACAGCTTGGAGAACTTACAAAGGCTCAGAAGGAAAAAGAAAAAGCTGGAAAAATACAGCCGTCCATGCAGGCTCCGACGATGGAAGCAGCAGTAATAGTTCCTGCCGTTCCCAACCTACCTCAGATGGTGCAGGCCTATGTACCACCTCCACAGGTCCCCATGCAACATCCAGTTCAGCTACAGACGTACATGCAACAGTCTGGTCCAGCACCAATGCCGATGCCTCTGATACATGTCCATCTCAGCAATCAACAGGGACCACCACAAGGTAGGCCCATGAGGGGACAAGGACAAACGCAAGGACCAGGGAAGTGGCAGAAGTGGCCTCAGGCACCGCAGCAAGGTCAGAGGCCACTAGCAGGCCCTCAGAGAGAAGGTAATGCACCCAAGGCACAGTCATTCGAATGTTGGGGATGTGGAGAGAAAGGACACATCACAAGGAACTGCCAAGTTTGCCCGTGGGAGAACCGGCCAAGGCAGCAAGAGCAAAGAAGCCAGCACGGGGGGCCGCCAGGCCCAAACCAGTGGCATGAGCAAGCGGGACCTTGGATAGGACCCACAGCTAACTGGAGTTGAAGATGCCCAGAGAGTTCGGAGGGGGAGCATATGCAGTATGTCACCACACTGCATCCGAGACAAGAACCAACAATTATGGTGTCTATTAATGGCATGAAACCAGCCCCGTTTATGATAGACCCAGGTGCCACATTTTCATGTGTAGGCCAGGAAGGCTCCAGGCTCCCCCCTCACGCAACTCAATAAAAACAACTGGCTTCTTGGGGACAACACAAGTATTGAGATTTACGGAGCCTCAAACACTGACAGTTGAAGACACCACTACAGTGGCACCACTTTTATATTCACCAAAATCTCCAGTAAACCTACTTGGCAGAGATTTACTGTGCAAATTAGCAGCAAAAATACATTGCAGTCCCACAGGATTGTGGGTGAGATTTCCAGATGAAACCTCAGTAGGACAACACTTGCTGACAGAGGTAAACAAACAAACAAAACATGACAGTGTATTGGCTGGAATACACTGACCCAGATTCATCTGAACTGAAACAAACTTTTATGCAATGGAAAATGTGGATATAAGCAATACGACCTGACTGCAGAGAAACAAAAAGTCCCCTACACTGCACAATGCACTTCAACCAAGAAAGCAAAAATGTAGAGTATGGACAGCTGTGGAATGAGATGATGGATCAAAAACAGTTTGAGGTGATAACAGCAGACATTGTAATAGGACCACAAGGAGTGCGGCCATAGTACTCCTGAAAAACGACATAAAGGAATGGCATCACATACCAGGAGCCGTCCCACATGTTTCCCTCATGATAGCAGAGGGTTTCGAGTCTAAGGACTTAGGATTTATGGTTAGAGAGGCTGGACGGGATAGGAAATGGAAAACTACCAAAAAGCTCTACTTACACATCTCACCAGACAACAAGTATATAAGAATTTCACAAAAGGGAGTAGATAGCATGACAGCTACACACATTTGGGTAGATAGACACATGCCGTTGTCACTACACTCACCAGTACTCACAACAGAAGCTGACAGGGAAGAAGAGGAGATATTGCTCAAAACAGTGCCTGACACCTTGTGAACTAAACACCAGACAGATGTTGGGTTAGTCAGATCAACAGGACAGGTAAGGATAGAGGTCAGACCTAATGTCAGGTTACCCTATCCGAGACAATACCCATTGACTACACAAGCTAGGGAAGGAATCAAACCTACAATTCAGGGGCTCCTGGAAGCAGGAGTACTGATCCTGACCAAAAGCCCATGCAATACTCCCAAATTTCCTGTCAGAAAGCCCAACTCTGAAAAATGGAGACTCGTACACGATTTACGTGCAGTCAACAAAATTGTGCAGGCAGAAACGCCTATAGTGCCTGACCCACACACCCTCCTGTCGAACATTCCTGAGGATACTAAGTGGTACACAGTGATAGATTTGTGTTCAGCCTTCTTTAGTATACTGCTGCATCCTTATTCAAGGCATTTATTTGCATTTACCTATGAGGGACAACAATACATGTATGCGCGCCTCCCTCAAGGGTATTGTGAAAGTCCATCAATTTTCAATTGCGTGTTAGCGGAAGATTCGGCTTCAGTCGATATCCTGAGCACAAAGATTCAATACGTGGACGACCTGTTGATTAATAAAGAGCAATGTAGAGAAGACTCGCTAAAGGTCCTCACAATGCTTGCAGAAAACGGTCATAAAGTTAGCAGGGAAAATTTGCAGTTCTGTAAAAAAGAAGTAGAATACTTGGGCAGGATGTTGCATGGCAGAAATAGATCTCCCGCCCCAGCCCATATTGAGGCTGTAAGAACCGCCCCAAAACCTCAAACAGTAAGACAGATGCTTTCTTTTCTTGGGATGGTAGGCTATAGTAGACAGTGGATCTGTGACTTCACACTGAAAATGGCTCCTTTACAGGCTTTGATAAGAGCGGTAGACCAAAAGAAAGAAAATGCTTCCCTTGACTGGACGCCAGAGGCATTAACAGCTTTTGAAATGTTAAAAAATTATGTCTGTTCTGTGCCAGCTCTGGCCGGTCCTAATTACAGGAAGCCTTTTCATTTGTATGTCTCTGAAAATCAGGGATTTGCCAATGCCATGTTAACTCAGCAGCAAGGCCCAGGTAAGCATCCTATTGCCTATTTCAGTACTCCCCTTGACACTGTGGAAAAGGGAATGCCACCCTGTTATCGGAAGTTAGCAGCAGCAGCCTTTGCTTATCAAAAAGCTTCTGCAATCACTATGGGCCACCCACTACCTTCTACACCACCCATGCCCTCCATGCACTTCTAACAAGCCCAGCGTCTGTAATCACGTATGCACGTAAGACAGGATATGATGTAATACTCTCTGCACCGGAATTGTTCATCCAAAGGTGCCAGACAGTAAATCTTGCAGACAGGATGGTAACCCCATTGGAGGGTGAACCACATGACTGTCACATTACTTCTATCAGGCATTTAAAAGCACGACAGGATCTCAGAAAACCAGCCCCTGTCCCATTCCTCTCTGACGTTGTTCATAGATGGGTCATGTTTCAGGGGGATGGATGGGAACACAGCGGGATACGCTATCGTGGCTCCTAGCCCTGACCTTTTATCGTTTAATATGGTTCTGACCACACCTGTCAGTCAGCCATGCTCAGCCCAATTGGCATAGCTAAAGGCTCTAACAGCAGCCTGTAACTTGGCAAGTGGGAAGTCTTGTACAATTTATACAGATTCCATGTATGCATACGGGGTATGCCATCTATACGGTCCAATTTGGGCACAGCGTGGGTTCCATAGAGCAGATGGCTCACCTGTAACTCATGGTGAGGCCATTTCTGAGCTATTACATGTGATGACGCTGCCATCCAAATTGGCTATTGTTACATCAGATGGGTCATTTGTCACTAAGGGTAATACGGCAGCAGATGCACTACAGCACACAAACGTAATGCCAGTCTTGGTACCAGAGGACACACCTCCACCAGAGACAAATTTAGCATCTCTTGCAGAAATGCAAAACACAGTGTCAGTCCATGAACTTTCACGATGGAAAGAAATGGGAGCAACAAAGCATAGCAGAACCGGACTCTGGCAGGGGCCAGGGGAACATTTTATAGCTCCTTTGTCATTGTTGCCGACACTGATTAAGACGGCACATGGTTTAGACCATTGCGCCAGGGGGAAGTGGTAAAAAGAATCAAAAAAGCTTGGTGGTCACCATTTTTAGGTCACATGATTGACCACACATTAACAAATTGTGAAATATGTGCTGTCATATTTAAAACGACTAGGTTGCTGAATTTCCTCTAGTTAGTCAATACAATAATCCTCAATTTACTGATCAAAATGATGCCATGAACAAGATAGATGAGAGAAGCAAAAATCCAGTATATTGTTCAAAAAACAACATGAAATCCCCTCATGAGATGTCCCAAAAGTGATCTGAATCTAAGCACAGATTCAATGACCTATTTATACAGTTTTATGTTTAGGTTACAACAGCACCTATTACAATGATGGCTGCAAGTAGCACCCAGATTTTAATGTGATGGCTGGTGCGGTTCAGCCACATCCGGGGGTATGGTCTCGGGGCCAGCTTGGGGAATGACATCTGGTCCAACTGCATGAGCTACCTGTGGAATCGGTGAAAATTTCGGTGAAAAATTCAGGTGAAAGGAGCTGTAGAATTTGCTGGTTTATGTCTATGACAGGGACAGTGTTCAGGTGCTGTTGGGGTTGCTGGGGATAAGCAAGGTTATCGAGATCTCTCAGATCCTGTAGATGTAGAGTCCCCAATGGCTGCTCGTACAGGTGACGGTCGTTCTCTAACAACTGCACCACCCCCTCCCCTGTCTCGTCGTCAAGTATGAAAGGGGCTTCAGGAATCTAGTCTGGGTCTGGAATAGGGGCTGGAGGTGCAGGGACTTCCTCAGGTGGTACGTCAGCCATGTCTGGTACTACATGTGAGTCTTCGCCTGGAATCATCAATGTTCTGTACTGAGTTACGGTTACTGATTTCCATCAGTAAAGTTATCTTTTTAGCCTTTCAGTGGTATTTGTAAATTAAACTCTAAATCTGTAGAACCCTTTTTGAGATTTTTGAGGGATTACTTGATTTGTGGTTCTCAGGTGGGTCTGATGAGTAGAGACTTTAAGAACCTCCATCCATCCATCCATTTTCCATAGTGATTATCCTACACAGGGTCATGGGGAAGCCTGGAGCCTATCCCAGAGAACTCGGGGCACAAGGCCGGGTACACCCTGGACAGGTTAGCAGCCCATCACAGGGCACAATCACATACTTTTCCAGATAATTTGGAAATTCCAATCCAACATCAATGCATGTCTCTGAACTGGAGGTGGAAACCCTGAAGCAGAGAAAGAACATGCAAGCTCTGTGCACACAGGGCGGAAGTGGGATTTGAACCCCCAGCCCTGGAGGTGTGAGGCAAACGTGCCTCTAAGCCACTAAAGTTGGATGAAACACAAAAAGAGTATCTTTGTTATGACTTTCTTACATCTTCCTCCCCCTCACACACTTCTTGTTAGAGTACAGTGGCTGTAGTTTTCAGTTCATGTTACACAGTTACACATATTAAACATCTGTCGACTAAATTAAGCAAGTAAACCTCCATTATGAGTAAGTTTCAATAAGTGTTTTCTGTTCCTTTCTCAATACAGAGAAATGTTCAAATTGCCCATATGCTACAATTAAATATGAAGAAGATTGAGAAACACAAGAGTGTTCTTTTAAAATGTGTGAACTGTGGAGTGTTAAGTGCGGTTAGAGCAATGAAAAGTGTCATAGAATGAGCAGGAATTGAATATTGTATAGCCAGAGGAGAAAATAAGGGTGATGAGGCTGTGTGTGTGTGTGTGTGTGTGTGTGTGTGTGTGTGTGTGTGTGTGTGTGTATTGAGAGTTTGTGCAACAGAGGAGAGTTTGTTAAGGAAATGCAATCATGAAAAAGAGAAATAAAAGAGAATGATTATATTACTCACTCACTTTCAGTAAGCACTTTATCCAGGTGAGGGATGCAGTGGATACAGAGCCTATCCCAGGAACACTCGGTATGAGAGGGAAACGCACCTTGGTTGGGTGTCATTACAGGGCACCATTCACACAATTATCTTAGTCAATCCACCTAGTGGCATGTTTTTGGAAGTAGGAGGAAACTGGAGAACTCAGAGGAAATGTGCATAACTCCTCATTGACAGTAACCTGAGCTCAGGACCCCTGGGCTGTAAGTAGCACAATGACATATACAGTATTATTTTTATTAGATTAAACTGGATTATAGAATATTATTTGTCACAGGGAAACTCCAAATATAAGAACGAGATAATTTCCTACTAACATCAACAGTTCCCTTTCAAAGGGAACTTCGACATTGCATTTAGCATAACACTATGGGGGAGCGCTTCTCGCGTGTGACCGGCATCTGAAGCTTGTGTAAAATCATGCCTATTTATAAGCCTGCCATGATCAGGTGACGTGGCACTTAAGCGTGTCGCGTGATATAAATATGGCACCTGTGAACCACGCCATCAGCCTTTATTATCCTAGCCTTTTCTATCCCTTTAAAAAAAAAAGAAGAAAAAAAAGGAATGAGCGAGAGAGAAAAATATGAGTGAGAGAATTCAGGAAGTGTGTTACGACTTGCTCCCGTTTCATCACGGGGAATAGTGCACACTTTCTGGGTGAAGTATCTAGTGGTGTAGCATGCGATGGCAGCCTCAAGACGCTGCGCATGGTAATGCCTACATTAAGCAGTTCGGCTCGCGACTCGCGCTCTTCTTGGAAGCCGAAGCGAATTGGGTTTCAGAGCCTTGCGGATCTGGGCCGGCCGCTGCCGAGGCAGGTTCAGGGGATCTTTTATGGATCCAGAAGATCTGCTCTATCTCTTGCTCTGTCTTTCGGGTTCAGCTCTCCGCTGGATTTTGGAGCTCGCGTCGCGACTCCTCCTTCCACTATGGAAAGCCAAAAGCCTTTTTCTCGCCAGTGAAAGTAAATCCATCACACTGCAGAAACTCCCCTTTCTTCCAGAAGTGCATGACAAAATATCAAGCTTCTGGGGGAAAACCATGCATAAGCCGTATTTAGAACCCCACGATGTTGGATTATTCGGCCACTGTGGGGAATGAACGGCATGGCTATTTAGCTATGCTGAAGGTGGAGGAGGTGCTTGCAAGCTACCTCTCTCCATCGACGGCAGGTAATTAGGGGGGCTGGCTTTGCCATCCAAGCCACTGTGTAAAGCAATCGTGGCATTGGTGGGCAAGGCCTATGCGGTAGTAGTCTTGCTTGTGGGTCACTGCAGTCAATGACAGTGTTGCAGGCCTACCAAGCAGACCTGCTGAGTGAGTTCGACATACGGCGGCATTCAGCCAGTTCCTTCCCTGTTGTCTCGAGTTCACCCGGGCATCCACGAGTGGAGCCCACGCCAGCACTAGTGTGAGGGAGACCCAGAAGATGAGTATGGCAGCCCACAGACAGCCAGGGGAACCGGGCAGCCACAGTCGCGGCCTGCTACTAGGCCTGATCTGAGAATGGTCATAAAGGCCAAGCAGGCAAAGAAGAGCAGACCTGAGGGGCCATGGAGGGACTTATCATGGGACATGAGGTTGTTAGGGCAGTTAGCCCCCAGTGTTACTGTAGGGCCTCCCCTAGCCAAGGCGGTCCCACGTTTTCAGTGTTTTCTGGTCAGCGAGCTGTCACAGGGCAACAAAAATCTGAAGCTTTCCCTCCAATAGAATGTGGAATAGTTAACGTCACTAAAAGACCATCTGGCAGCTACTGCCAAATGTGTCTCCATGGGTTCTGTCTACCGTAGAAAAGGGTTACTGGGTCCAGTTTATAGCTCGACCCCCCCGGTTCAGAGGTGTGCTCACCACAGTAGTCAGCACAGACCAGAGCCCGACGTTAGCGCAGGAAGTAAAATCCCTCTTGGACAAAGGGGCCATAGAACATGTACCCCGTTCCCTGAGGGAAGGAGGTTTTTACAGCCGTTATTTCCTGTTCTGCAAAAAATAGGAGTATGCGGCCAATTTTAGATCTGCATCATCTGAACTGTACTCTTTGGACATACAGGTTCAAGATGCTGATGCCCAAACTTATCGTTCCACAGATTCAGTTTGAGGACTGGTTTGTGATGATAGATCTAAAAGGTGCATATTTCCACATAGAAATATCGCTAGCTTTATCCCCTCACACCTTCACAAAGTGCATGGATGTCACTCTGGCTCCATTGTGATTCCAGGGCATCTGTGTACTAAACTACTTGGACGTCTGGTTAATTCTAGCATGATCCAGGGAACTGGCGGTTCAACATCGAGATGTTGTTCTCGCCCACATGAAGAGCTTGGGGCTCAGATTGAACCTCAGAAAAGTTATGCTTTCCCCAGTGCAGTGGACAACTTTTCTAGGGGTTAAAAGGATTCTACTATGATGAGGGTGTTTCTATCCCTAGCATGCGTAGGGTCAATCCTGTCAACACTGGGAAAGATAAAGCTGGATCTCGGGAGACTATTGGTGCTTATGGGCCTAATGCACAGGAGACCGTTCAGTGGTGGCTGAGAAGTTGGGGGTTTCGTCCAAGGACGAAAGAGGTGATGTCCAAGGACGAAACCTCTGAGAATAATCAGTGTAACGCAGCGATGCCTACGTGCTCTGGGTCCCCGGTTTCTAGCCTTGGGTCACACTCTAGGGGTGTCTCCTCAGCGCAAAACGGTAATTACAGACACCTCCCTCACGGGCTGGAGCACGGTCTTAGACAGCTGTCCAGCTCACGGTCTCTGGTGTGGCTCTCATCTGGAGCGGCATATAAATTGCCTAGAAATGTGGGCCATATTTCTAGCACTGACATTATTTCTTCCTCAATTGAGAGGTCACCATGTGTTTACAGACAACACACCAGTGGTCTCATATATTGACCACCAGGGAGGATTATGTCCGTGCCCCCTGTTCAGGCAGGTGCAACTAATTCTTCTCTGGGCAGAAGGAAAGTTTGTCAGTGAGTGCAATGTACATTCTGGGAATATTTGGCCAGCTCGAATATGGTTCTCAGAGATAATATCCCTGCTAGATAGCACTCATTGGGAGATACCTATCTGCAGGGATCCACTAAAGACCCAGTGAACTTCGCAATAGCTACAGTCCTGGAGTTCTTACATGGACGTTTCTCAGCGGGGTGGGCTCCTTCTACAATCAGGGTTTAAGTGGCCCCCATTTTGGCCAGCCACACCCCTGTTGATGGAGCCTCTGTGGGGCAATGTCCTCTAAGTTCGAGGTTCATGCGTGGTGTCAGGCAGCTGAGGCCCATCTGCAGGCCACGCATACCTTCCTGGGACCTTTCTGTGGTCCTGGAAAGTCTGTCAGGGGCCCCATTTGAGACCTTAGAGTCAGCCTCTGAGAAGCTTCTGACTCTAAAGATAGCTCTTCTGCTGGCCCTGACATCTCTCCAGCGAGTAGGAGATCTACAAGCTCTCTCTGTTGCCCCTTCCCGCCTTGACTTTGCCCTTGGATTAGCCAAGGCCTTCCTGTCTCCTAAGGTGCTTACATCGGCTGCCCACCCTGTGGTGTTGCAGGCTTTCTGCCCTCCTCCATTCCCCACACTGGAACAAGAGAGAATGCACCTGCTGTGTCCAGTAAGAGCTCTCTGTACTTACATCCACCACTCCGGCCAGTGGTGTAAGTCGGAGCAGCTGCTGGTCTGCTTTGGCGGCGACAGTAGAGGGGATGCTGTGTCAAAGCAGCCCATCTCTAATTGGATAGTGGAAGCAATCTCTATTGCTTATGAGGCATGCGGTCTCGCTACACCTCTGGGCACAAGGGCTCATTCCACTAGGGCAGTCGCCGCCGTGAAGGCTTTGTCCAAAGGGCTATCCTTACAGGATGTGTGTGCTGCTGCAGGGTGGTCTACGCCACACACATTCATTCGTTATTACAGCCTGGATTTTCATTCCACCCCGGGATCAAGTGTCTTGCAGTGACCCTCTGGCTTGGCTCTTTTTGAACAGGCCCTACCCTAGGGTATTCTCGTTCTCGTCTTCGCTTCAGATAATAGAGGCTGATGGCGCAGTTCACAGGTGCCATATTTATATCATGCGACGCGCTTAATTGCCATCCCCCATAGTGTTATGCTAAACCCAACGTCTCGTTCCCTTCTCAGGGAACAGGGTTACATGCGTAAGCCAGACGTTCTCTTCCTGTGTTTTTCCTTGGTCCAGTCTGAAAAAAACAAAAACCCACATAAAATTATCCATCCATCCATTTTTTGTACCACTTATCCTACACAGGGTCACAGGTAGCCTGGAGCCTATCCCAGGGAACTTGGGGCACAGGGTGGGGGACACCCTGGACCATTCACACACTGCAGATAATTTGGAAATGCCAGTTAGCCTACAACGCATGTCTTTGGACTGGGTGAGCTAACTGGAGTACCAGTAGGTGAATTGGCTACACTAAATTGCCCCTAGATGTGAATGTGGATGTGCATGGTGCCCTGTGATGAACTGGCATGTATGGACTGTCCCACCTCCTGCCCAGTGTTCCCGGGATATGCGCCGGATTCACCACAGCCTTGGCCAGAATAAAATGTTTACGGAAGATGAATGAAAATGAATGAATGAAGTTCTTGATTAATTTTTATCATGTGTATATCTACTAAACTAAACTATCCAGGAGGAGGATATTTGTTTGTTGCGGATTAAATATGCCAGTAATAACAGGAAATGGCCTACATGAAAGTAAATGAAGGAGTAAGTAAATGTCATTTGGAAATGCCCTAACATAGGTTGAATGGAGGTGCCCTCCCATGCAAAGTAAATTAAATTAAGCTTACCAGGAAGGAAAGTACCTGTTTGGTGAGACTCACCTGCTCGACGTAGTTGTGTTTACTGTAACAGACCGTAGTTATGTTTACTGCTCCTCCTTCTCTTAATCCAGCTTGCATACCTTTAAGACTTCACATACATACCCAGGCTGTGTGTGAGTCAGTTGTTGTTACAAAACTAGATGCTTTTTATTACACCCACAAATGTAAACAAGGTTCACGGGGTTTAAAATGATAAAGAAGCCAAACAGGAGTAACATGACCACTTTACCAATTCTACACATTGTGATTCGTTTGCATGATATATAAGAACAAGTCATGCATAACTTAAATGACAAGACCAGAATGTAAACTGTTGGGTGAAAATAATTGAAATATCTTCAGGGAAGAGAAAATATTTCTGTCAGAATGTGTGGGAATGAACAAGTTGATAGCTTTGTTTTCTCTCAAATGCTGCATGCAGGGTTCAAGAGGTGTTTATTGTGTACAATGCAAGATTTCATTTAGCACAGTTAAGGAGTCTTTTGATTGATTTTGATTGTCACATGTACATTACAGCACAGTGAAATTATTTTCTTCGCATATCCCAGCTTGTTAGGAAGTTGGGGTCAGAGCACAGAACACAGAACACAGTGTCAGCCATGATATAATGATTATAGCACCCCTGGATCAGAGAGGGTTAACTCAAGGGCCCAACAGAGGCAGACCCAGAGCCTTAACCGTTGACCTCCACTGCCCAGAGCAAATGCTTGTTAGTTTTTTGTACCTTTAGTTAGTGGAACATTATTAAGGCACATAATTTGACCTTAAGGATCAATGTTTTACCTTTGAGGATAAATTAACATTGTTTGTACGTTGAGGAACAAAATGTACAGACTTATTTTCTTTGATAGTATTTTATACTTTTTAATTAAAATGTCAAAAAGCTCATAATGCCAAGTTGTGTAGGCTATAGTGTGTGAGACAGGTATGAATAGACCTATATTAAGCCTTGGTCAGAGCCTTTCAGAACAACGCAGCATTTCGAGCTGTGACACTGTGGCATTTAAGGCTTAGTGGAATGCACTGAGCCCCCATTTTGGCCAGCCACGCCCCTGTTGATGGAGCCTCTGTGGGGCAACATTCTCTCTAAGTTCGAGGTTCATGCGTGGTGTCAGGCAGCTGAGGCCCATCTGCAGGCCACGCATACCTTCCTGGGACCTTTCTGTGGTCCTGGAAAGTCTGTCAGGGGCCCCATTTGA
This sequence comes from Ictalurus furcatus, assembly GCF_023375685.1. NCBI lineage: Eukaryota > Metazoa > Chordata > Actinopteri > Siluriformes > Ictaluridae > Ictalurus > Ictalurus furcatus. The sequence continues at coordinate 7,147,481 of NC_071268.1, read as the reverse complement.
GCCCTTAGAGTCAGCCTCTGAGAAGCTTCTGACTCTAAAGATAGCTCTTCTGCTGGCCCTGACATCTCTCCAGCGAGTAGGAGATCTACAAGCTCTCTCTGTTGCCCCTTCCCGCCTTGACTTTGCCCTTGGATTAGCCAAGGCCTTCCTGTCTCCTAAGGTGCTTACATCGGCTGCCCACCCTGTGGTGTTGCAGGCTTTCTGCCCTCCTCCATTCCCCACACTGGAACAAGAGAGAATGCACCTGCTGTGTCCAGTAAGAGCTCTCTGTACTTACGTCCACCACTCCGGCCAGTGGTGTAAGTCGGAGCAGCTGCTGGTCTGCTTTGGCGGCGACAGTAGAGGGGATGCTGTGTCAAAGCAGCCCATCTCTAATTGGATAGTGGAAGCAATCTCTATTGCTTATGAGGCGTGCGGTCTCGCTACACCTCTGGGCACAAGGGCTCATTCCACTAGGGCAGTCGCCGCCGTGAAGGCTTTGTCCAAAGGGCTATCCTTACAGGATGTGTGTGCTGCTGCAAGGTGGTCTACGCCACACACATTCATTCGTTATTACAGCCTGGATTTTCATTCCACCCCGGGATCAAGTGTCTTGCAGTGACCCTCTGGCTTGGCTCTTTTTGAACAGGCCCTACCCTAGGGTATTCTCGTTCTCGTCTTCGCTTCAGATAATAGAGGCTGATGGCGCAGTTCACAGGTGCCATATTTATATCATGCGACACGCTTAATTGCCATCCCCCATAGTGTTATGCTAAACCCAACGTCTCGTTCCCTTCTCAGGGAACAGGGTTACATGCGTAAGCCAGACGTTCTCTTCCTGTGTTTTTCCTTGGTCCAGTCTGAAAAAAACAAAAACCCACATAAAATTATCCATCCATCCATTTTTTGTACCACTTATCCTACACAGGGTCACAGGTAGCCTGGAGCCTATCCCAGGGAACTTGGGGCACAGGGTGGGGGACACCCTGGACCATTCACACACTGCAGATAATTTGGAAATGCCAGTTAGCCTACAACGCATGTCTTTGGACTGGGTGAGCTAACTGGAGTACCAGTAGGTGAATTGGCTACACTAAATTGCCCCTAGATGTGAATGTGGATGTGCATGGTGCCCTGTGATGAACTGGCATGTATGGACTGTCCCACCTCCTGCCCAGTGTTCCCGGGATATGCGCCGGATTCACCATAGCCTTGGCCAGAATAAAATGTTTACGGAAGATGAATGAAAATGAATGAATGAAGTTCTTGATTAATTTTTATCATGTGTATATCTACTAAACTAAACTATCCAGGAGGAGGATATTTGTTTGTTGCGGATTAAATATGCCAGTAATAACAGGAAATGGCCTACATGAAAGTAAATGAAGGAGTAAGTAAATGTCATTTGGAAATGCCCTAACATAGGTTGAATGGAGGTGCCCTCCCATGCAAAGTAAATTAAATTAAGCTTACCAGGAAGGAAAGTACCTGTTTGGTGAGACTCACCTGCTCGACGTAGTTGTGTTTACTGTAACAGACCGTAGTTATGTTTACTGCTCCTCCTTCTCTTAATCCAGCTTGCATACCTTTAAGACTTCACATACATACCCAGGCTGTGTGTGAGTCAGTTGTTGTTACAAAACTAGATGCTTTTTATTACACCCACAAATGTAAACAAGGTTCACGGGGTTTAAAATGATAAAGAAGCCAAACAGGAGTAACATGACCACTTTATCATTACTACACATTGTGATTCGTTTGCATGATATATAAGAACAAGTCATGCATAACTTAAATGACAAGACCAGAATGTAAACTGTTGGGTGAAAATAATTGAAATATCTTCAGGGAAGAGAAAATATTTCTGTCAGAATGTGTGGGAATGAACAAGTTGATAGCTTTGTTTTCTCTCAAATGCTGCATGCAGGGTTCAAGAGGTGTTTATTGTGTACAATGCAAGATTTCATTTAGCACAGTTAAGGAGTCTTTTGATTGATTTTGATTGTCACATGTACATTACAGCACAGTGAAATTATTTTCTTCACATATCCCAGCTTGTTAGGAAGTTGGGGTCAGAGCACAGAACACAGAACACAGTGTCAGCCATGATATAATGATTATAGCACCCCTGGATCAGAGAGGGTTAACTCAAGGGCCCAACAGAGGCAGACCCAGAGCCTTAACTGTTGACCTCCACTGCCCAGAGCAAATGCTTGTTAGTTTTTTGTACCTTTAGTTTGTGGAACATTATTAAGGCACATAATTTGACCTTAAGGATCAATGTTTTACCTTTGAGGATAAATTAACATTGTTTGTACGTTGAGGAACAAAATGTACAGACTTATTTTCTTTGATAGTATTTTATACTTTTTAATTAAAATGTCAAAAAGCTCATAATGCCAAGTTGTGTAGGCTATAGTGTGTGAGACAGGTATGAATAGACCTATATTAAGCCTTGGTCAGAGCCTTTCAGAACAACGCAGCATTTCGAGCTGTGACACTGTGGCATTTAAGGCTTAGTGGAATGCACTGAGCCCCCATTTTGGCCAGCCACGCCCCTGTTGATGGAGCCTCTGTGGGGCAACGTTCTCTCTAAGTTCGAGGTTCATGCGTGGTGTCAGGCAGCTGAGGCCCATCTGCAGGCCACGCATACCTTCCTGGGACCTTTCTGTGGTCCTGGAAAGTCTGTCAGGGGCCCCATTTGAGCCCTTAGAGTCAGCCTCTGAGAAGCTTCTGACTCTAAAGATAGCTCTTCTGCTGGCCCTGACATCTCTCCAGCGAGTAGGAGATCTACAAGCTCTCTCTGTTGCCCCTTCCCACCTTGACTTTGCCCTTGGATTAGCCAAGGCCTTCCTGTCTCCTAAGGTGCTTACATTGGCTGCCCACCCTGTGGTGTTGCAGGCTTTCTGCCCTCCTCCATTCCCCACACTGGAACAAGAGAGAATGCACCTGCTGTGTCCAGTAAGAGCTCTCTGTACTTACGTCCACCACTCCGGCCAGTGGTGTAAGTCGGAGCAGCTGCTGGTCTGCTTTGGCGGCGACAGTAGAGGGGATGCTGTGTCAAAGCAGCCCATCTCTAATTGGATAGTGGAAGCAATCTCTATTGCTTATGAGGCGTGCGGTCTCGCTACACCTCTGGGCACAAGGGCTCATTCCACTAGGGCAGTCGTCGCCGTGAAGGCTTTGTCCAAAGGGCTATCCTTACAGGATGTGTGTGCTGCTGCAGGGTGGTCTACGCCACACACATTCATTCGTTATTACAGCCTGGATTTTCATTCCACCCCGGGATCAAGTGTCTTGCAGTGACCCTCTGGCTTGGCTCTTTTTGAACAGGCCCTACCCTAGGGTATTCTCGTTCTCGTCTTCGCTTCAGATAATAGAGGCTGATGGCGCAGTTCACAGGTGCCATATTTATATCATGCGACGCGCTTAATTGCCATCCCCCATAGTGTTATGCTAAACCCAACGTCTCGTTCCCTTCTCAGGGAACAGGGTTACATGCGTAAGCCAGACGTTCTCTTCCTGTGTTTTTCCTTGGTCCAGTCTGAAAAAAACAAAAACCCACATAAAATTATCCATCCATCCATTTTTTGTACCACTTATCCTACACAGGGTCACAGGTAGCCTGGAGCCTATCCCAGGGAACTTGGGGCACAGGGTGGGGGACACCCTGGACCATTCACACACTGCAGATAATTTGGAAATGCCAGTTAGCCTACAATGCATGTCTTTGGACTGGGTGAGGAAACTGGAGTACCAGTAGGTGAATTGGCTACACTAAATTGCCCCTAGATGTGAATGTGGATGTGCATGGTGCCCTGTGATGAACTGGCATGTATGGACTGTCCCACCTCCTGCCCAGTGTTCCCGGGATATGCGCCGGATTCACCACAGCCTTGGCCAGAATAAAATGTTTACGGAAGATGAATGAAAATGAATGAATGAGGTTCTTGATTAATTTTTATCATGTGTATATCTACTAAACTAAACTATCCAGGAGGAGGATATTTGTTTGTTACGGATTAAATATGCCAGTAATAACAGGAAATGGCCTACATGAAAGTAAATGAAGGAGTAAGTAAATGTCATTTGGAAATGCCCTAACATAGGTTGAATGGAGGTGCCCTCCCATGCAAAGTAAATTAAATTAAGCTTACCAGGAAGGAAAGTACCTGTTTGGTGAGACTCACCTGCTCGACGTAGTTGTGTTTACTGTAACAGACCGTAGTTATGTTTACTGCTCCTCCTTCTCTTAATCCAGCTTGCATACCTTTAAGACTTCACATACATACCCAGGCTGTGTGTGAGTCAGTTGTTGTTACAAAACTAGATGCTTTTTATTACACCCACAAATGTAAACAAGGTTCACGGGGTTTAAAATGATAAAGAAGCCAAACAGGAGTAACATGACCACTTTATCATTACTACACATTGTGATTCGTTTGCATGATATATAAGAACAAGTCATGCATAACTTAAATGACAAGACCAGAATGTAAACTGTTGGGTGAAAATAATTGAAATATCTTCAGGGAAGAGAAAATATTTCTGTCAGAATGTGTGGGAATGAACAAGTTGATAGCTTTGTTTTCTCTCAAATGCTGCATGCAGGGTTCAAGAGGTGTTTATTGTGTACAATGCAAGATTTCATTTAGCACAGTTAAGGAGTCTTTTGATTGATTTTGATTGTCACATGTACATTACAGCACAGTGAAATTATTTTCTTCGCATATCCCAGCTTGTTAGGAAGTTGGGGTCAGAGCACAGAACACAGAACACAGTGTCAGCCATGATATAATGATTATAGCACCCCTGGATCAGAGAGGGTTAACTCAAGGGCCCAACAGAGGCAGACCCAGAGCCTTAACCGTTGACCTCCACTGCCCAGAGCAAATGCTTGTTAGTTTTTTGTACCTTTAGTTTGTGGAACATTATTAAGGCACATAATTTGACCTTAAGGATCAATGTTTTACCTTTGAGGATAAATTAACATTGTTTGTACGTTGAGGAACAAAATGTACAGACTTATTTTCTTTGATAGTATTTTATACTTTTTAATTAAAATGTCAAAAAGCTCATAATGCCAAGTTGTGTAGGCTGTAGTGTGTGAGACAGGTATGAATAGACCTATATTAAGTCTTGGTCAGAGCCTTTCAGAACAATGCAGCATTTCGAGCTGTGACACTGTGGCATTTAAGGCTTAGTGGAATGCACTGGCTGGGAGGAGGAAGCATGTTAAAAATGTGCTGTTGTTACTCTCAGGCAGAAATTGCTTGCTGACAACATCAGCATCACCTGACTTGTTGGGTTTTTCCTTGAACCTCTGGGTTTTGAATGAAATGGGCAAAAGCTTCACAGAGTCCAAAAGTTACAAATGTAGTTGTCCACTGGTAACTGGTAAGGTCAATGTTTTTTATTATTATTGTTGAAGACACCACAGTATTTTTTTTATTATTTTTTTTGATGATTGTGTTTATGTCCATTGGAAATAATAACACACCTGTAAAACCGAGGACGTCAGAACGAAACCAAAAAAAGTGTGGGTACAATATGTGTGTGTTTCCAGGCCACGTATAAAAGCAGGCATGTGTTTTTATGTTTGTCTACAGATAAAATCTATTTTGGTCATGAGCCCAAAACTTCCCGTTATCGACATTCGTGGACACTGTGTTATTGAACTATGTGGCATTCAGGGATTTTAACACATCTACATTGGCAATACTGTATTCACTTACGTAGGAATAATTCCTTTATACTGATCCTAACTCAGGTCTTCTATTGGCTTATATTTCAGCTTGATTAACTCCTCTCCTGGTATAAAACACACAAAATAAAAACATGATTAACTGAAAGTGTACTGGCTCCTGATGAGTATCTGTGGTTTAATCACTGGTGATATGCATGTATGCCTCAAGCTGTTTGGACTAACAAAGTACAGAAGAACTTTCAAAAGTCATGGAACAGGAATAAGTACAAAATATAAATCAGTTGATGATCTGCAGGGGTCCAAGCACCCTTTGCAAATAGTGCCCCCAGCTGGCACTTCTTACAGAGTTACATAGAACACTAAAGACCCTACATATCAAGGATCCTCAATTGTTGGATCGACATCCAGATGCAAGCCCCAAAAAGCAAATAACCAAGTACTTGTATAAATACTGTAGCAGAGCTGATAAACACATTTTAAAAAAGTGCCTGTAGTTCAATGATGCTAAACATGAACAAACCTGGCTTCTGTATCAGATCTTCTGTTGTGGTTTATCGCAACATACTGTATGCATTTAATGCAAATGTTTTAGCTGAAGGCAGCTGGCTCATCAGAGTAGAGACTAGCTACAGGGCTAGAGACAATGGCTCAGAAAGGGGAGAGTTTTCACAGACTTTTATACATTTAAAAAAAAATTTACTCTCTCTGGTCTGACTAGTGATCTGACGATATGACAAAAAAAACAACTGTCGTATCTAAAATGACTAGGTTGCTGAATTTCCTCTAGTTAGTCAATACAATAATCCTCAATTTACTGATCAAAATGATGCCATGAACAAGATAGATGAGAGAAGCAAAAATCCAGTTTATTGTTCAAAAAAACAATATGAGATCCCCTCGTGAGACGTCCCAAAAGTGATCTGAATCTAAGCACGGATTCAATGCCCTATTTATACAGTCTCATCTTTAGGTTATGCCCAATTATCTCATTCTTTTGGAATCCCAATATGCTTTATTAATGCCTTTTTTCTGATTCCCCTTAAAACTACTTATTGGATTTTAAAATACCATTAGAACGAGCTTTTCTTATTCTGAAATCCCCTTAAAACACATTTTCAGCCATTGGATATCCCCTTATCTTCATGTTTTTCTTTTGGGTATTTTAAACATTTTCCAAGGCCCTTACTGCCATTCCCATTTCCGGTAATTGAGCTGTGCGCATTTCGTCGCCCGTTGAAAGGAACAATTTGGATATATCACTTCTTCATTATGGGTGAGATATATTTTTATTATTGCTTAATTTTACACATATTTCTTCTCTAATTCTGTTTGTTTATGGGTTTTTTTTGGTGCTTCTTAAACATTCTGTGAGTATATGTGTGTGTGTGTGTTTCTCTTGACATTTTTGTGAGTGTGTACGTGTGTGTGTGTTTTCTCAAAACATCGTACGAGTGTGTTTTTTCCAATTTTATGCTTTTTCCATGTCATGTATTGATACCTTTTCCCTACATTCTTTGCATGTGCTTGTACATGTATTTATGTGAATATATTTTAAGTGTTACCACTACTGCTTTATCAAATTTCAGTCCTTTCTCTCTGATCTCTGTCCAGCTGATCAAGGCCCACCTGCAGCTGGACTTTCTCTCTCTCGGCTGCTCAATCTCACAGACCTGAGTGAATATATACGTCATCAACTGGCTTTTTTGGCCATCAATGTTACAGCTCTGCTGGAACGTCTCTACTCCTCACCTCTACCCACCGGGTTTTCTTATTCTCTTGCTTATCATATCATTCCATCTTACGTTCATGCTTCCACTCAAACTGAAGCTCAACTTCTTCCCATAACTTCTGTGGAGGGCCCGTTTATTCTTTCCACTGATGATGATAGTAGCTTTGCTACAAACACATCATATGGCCTTTCACCTACAAATTATTCTACTACAAGACCTATTCCCTCCCCAGAATATGTGTATGATAGTGATTCTCAATAAACTACATACTTTGCTACCCTCATGTTTTCCTGTGTCTAAATTTATTCCGACAGTGCCCAGTATAATGTCAGGAAAAGTTTCACAGCACCAATAGGACACATCCCACAGCCAGATGGACCATTTTGACAACTTATAATTGAGTTTGTGGACATGCTAGAAAGGAAAGAAAGGAAAAGGTACATCTGGTGGTAGTGGACAGATTCAGCAGATGGGTGGAAGCGCAACCAACAGCACATGCTGATGCAGATACAGTAGTGAAGATCCTATGCAGAGAAGTTATACCTCGGTTTGGTATTCCGGACAAAATCAGTTCAGACAATGGTGCACACTTTGTGAACAGAGTAGCACAGAAAGTAGCACAGGCGCTACGGATAAAGCATAGGGTTGGATGTGTGCATCACCCACAATCACAGGGAATGATGGAAAGAGCTAATGGAACTCTAAAAATAAAATTGGCTAAAATCTGCGCAGAGACCAAATTGAGTTGGATGCAAGCACTACCATTAGCCTTGATGAGCATGCGCATGCAAACTAACCGCATAACACTTCAGACCCCACATGAAAAGCTTACAGGTCGACCAATGCCGGTGCCATACCTGAGAGGACCCTACAAAGGGCCCTCGCTCGAACAGCTGGTAGGAGAATTTGCTAGCTATGTAAAACACCTAACCCAAATACACAGAACTTTGTTCCAACAGGTGAAAGGGGCCACGGAAGAAAGGGCTGCTGAACTTAACAATGACCTACAACAGGTGGGACCGGGAGATTGGGTGTACATCAGAGCATTCAAACGGAGGTGGAACGAGATAAGAAGAACAGGGCCACATTAGGTAATACTGGCCACACCAACAGCAGTAAAGGTAATAGGGAAGAACGGATGGTATCACCTCAATCACTGTACATGAGCACGGGATCCGAACACCCCAAATCCACTTCTGGAACGATAGCAAGAGCCAGCAGAGGAACCACAAGCTGACAGTGACTCCCAAGATGGACCATCAGGAGAGTCGACAATAAGAGAACCAGTAGTAGAAGAGACACCAGCAGGAGAAAGAGCAGAAGAACCATGAGCAGAGCTATCACAGAGAGAAGACTCACAACCAGGAGAACAACACGAGGGCCAACCCAGGCCAATAGTAGAACAGTCCCCCGGACCAGCACCAGAAGAGCAATCAATAGCAGCTGATTCTGTGCCACAAGAACAAGGGGAACTCTCTACTATTAATACAGAAGAAATGCAACACATTCCAAAGGCTGGAATATCATAAATCAGGGAATAGAAACTCCTGACCAGGAAGATATAAGAGGTGGGCCAGCCACTAGAACCCGAGCAAGAACCAGGCTGAGAGAAAATAGGGAGAGGAGCAGCTCAGAAAGCAACTAGAAAGAAGGAAAACACAAATAGGTGAGCCAACACTGATCCAGAAAAAGGGACACTACAATGAATACAATAGTTATAACCCTGGTGGCCATAGTAATAGCTTCAAATATAGGGGCAATTGGATTAATGGTCAATAAGGAAGTTAAATTGTTAGGGGGAACAATGACACAAATGAACGGTAAGTAATTACTAAACTAGGAAAGAGAAGAAAAAGAGTGCAGCACGCAGGGGAAAAAACAATAGCAGAAGAGATCGAAGAAGTTAACCAGGGGGGAGAAAATTTGTTCAAAAAATTGTTAACATTCACAGCGAGAGAAACCATAAAAACAGACTGCATAATATGCGCCAGAAAGAAACAGACAGTCAGAGTCATTCCGATCCCTGGAAATCTGTCCACTTGCGAGATTCACTTGTGCGGCACAACCCACTCTTGCACATTACAGACATGTGTTCCATTATGCCTCAACCGGTATTTTGACCCAACCTCAGGAGATATACTTGGCTGGTGGATCACCAGAAGGCCTGAATCGCCCCACGATCCTGGCAAAGCACAAGAGAAAAGGCACCTATACGATGCTACCTGTAAGAGTGTGGCTGAAATACTAATATGTCCAGTGGTACCCAAGGCACCCAGAAATGTAGCAATAGCACCTGGTCTGTGTTTCCCATATTGCTACAAAGGGCACGGAAACCAAGTGTTGGGAAATGTAACAAATTGTGAGGAGATATGGAGTGCTGATCAGCAAGTGCTCATAAAAGGTATATACAAAACTGGAGACCGAGCAAAGGTCAGCTGGAGAATCTCGGACCTGGTCAGTCAGGGAACATTGCCAATAGCTGACATATTCTGGTATTTTATAAAAACAACTACATGCAGTATCCCTAATGGCCCTACTGAATCGGCTGGATATAGACACGATGAGAGCTCCTGAGGAGGGGGTGTGTAGCCTGATTGGTGAAGAATGCTGCACAGTAATCCCGATGCATACAGGAGAAGGCGGTAATCTCACAGTCGCTATTAGAGCACTAGAGGATCTGCATAGAGAGCATGTTCAGAGCTCATACAAACCAGAAAAAGAGAAGGATGAGGCAGACTGGCTGAGTTGGTTATTCTCTGGAAGTTGGAAAGCCATCCTAATCAGAATGGGAACAGTACTGATAATATTCTTGTTTATATTAGCTGTGCTAACCTGTTGTGTGATTCCCTTGATCTGAAAGACGATTGACAAAGCCACGCAATCCTTGTTTGGACAAAACTTGCAAATAATTGACGAACCAGAATACATGGAAATGAGAGACAGTGGTATAGAAGAATATGATGTACCCCGAAGAAATGCACTATGTCTGAATGCGTCTCCATAATGTATCCCTAAGTACATGCTCCAGAAAAATTTAGGTAGTGTAAGAATTATAACGCTAGTAAACAACAACAACAACAAAAAAATTAAATAAACAAATAAATAAAATAAAAGAAAATAAGTAGGTACACTATAGAGGTATAAGCAGTAAGTATTATGAGTTGTATGTCTTTGTATGCATCTGTCTTTCACTTCACATAGAACAGCAGAATGGACAAGAGACACAAACGGATAGATGTCCTGATTAATGAACTGGGAGAATGGACACCAATCCACTGGGAACACCCTATTCCCTATCAAGTAGACTACATCACAGTGGACCGTAGATGGGTAGCTGCCAAGGAGGAATGTATGCATGGAACATTGAACCATGGAGGGATCCAGGTAGGCGCTACCCATGAGCGATATCACCTAAGACAAGAGGTAGCATATGGAGCTCAGGCGAACGGATAAGAATGGTTTGTCCTAAACACTCCCATGTGGAAGACCATAGAGATCATCATAATCTGGGCAGGGGAAGATAGACTATGGACTGATGTGCCTATTAAGACACAGAAGATCTTAAGCTCCCTACCCACTTCAAGAATGGGGACCAGGGTGATGTGCTAGTAGCCTCTCCTCTGACCCCCACTGAGCCCTTCTATGTGGTGTAAAATCACAAAGGGCAGAAGAGATGTCCACCAGAAGACAACAGGCAAAAGGATTAAAATATTGTACTTGTATAACCATATGTTATATGATATGTCATAAGAAGTGACATATCATATAAGCACATGTCAAAAGTAGCATATTACATAATCATATGCTAATGGATGATACGGTATATATCCATATGTTAATCAACAATGTATTACATAGTCAGATGTTAATGAATGTCATAGCATATAAGTATGTTAATGTAAAGTCAAGATGAAGAATACACTGTCGAACATCAAAAGCTGGAAAGGTGAGAATTTTTCCCCATCAATTAGTAAAGAGGAGGGTTTTTTTTTTGCTCACCTCTGGACATAGTCAAGTCTTGCTATTCTGTTTGCTAAAAATATATTTGCTTGCTAATGTAAGAGAGGTTCAAATGAAAGCAAGCATGTGTCCTTAGCATGGTCCCTCAGGGTGGAAAGGTTTAATGTGACTTCTAAGTCACATCAGGGATTCAATTATGTAGGAAATTATGTAAGAATTTGGGTAAAAGTGAATAGAAATGTAGAATAAAAAACATTATCCTATGGCTGGGGAAAAGCAACCTAGAAAAGACATGTCTGTGCAGCTGTGCAAAGAGGGTCCCCTTGATGAAGCTTATAACACACACACACACTTAAGGTCTCATGCAAGATGGGCTATCGCTCATCTGCGACAGTAAATTTTGTTAGGAAAACATGTTAGATGGCCTCGGACAAAGACACAAACTGAGGAAAAAGTAGCCAAGGAACTCACACACATAGTTACAAAATCTAATGAGCCCTTATTGGCAAACGTTACTTGTTTGCAAAATATGGTTTCACATGGGCTTTTGGGGGGAAAGTGTCCGGTTATTAACTAAATAAGGACACTATGTAGATTGAGAACACTTAGATGCAGTAGGGAAAGTGAGGGTCTGGGAACCCCGAGACACAGTAAAAACGCGTCTGTGTTGAGACTTCTGGGCGGTGTTCCCTCAGAAATGGTCCAGTTAGTAGAGTCTGGGAAGAAGCTTTAGCTCTCGTTCTAGAACGTGTCTGGGTAGAGGCATTGGCCCTCTTCTTAGGCTTAGAAGAACCCGTGAAGCACGTCCCAACAGACATGTCAACAGCCTCTCTCTTCAAGGAAGACAAGGTCAGTGAGAGTTCAGAGCTCTTCTTGGAAAGGCCGGGTTTGACGTCCAGCTGGACATCTGGCCATGCAAAAACACATAGACAGAGTGAAACTGTCAGAAAACATAAGTCATGAAATATGAAGAACAGAGCAGGTGCATAAAACATAGGAAAGTCCCACTTACCCATCATGTAAAATGCAGGCAGAAAAATGGCCTGTCCAGACAGTTGGGCACCAATAAGTGAACAGGTGGGGAAGCACCTGGTCCCGAGATATAAAGATCTACCGCACGGTGACAGGCAATGACGTGACTTTTATTAGGAAAACTGTTGGCCCCGGACTTAATAGGAAAATGTACAACCACACTAAGGAAGAAAATAGAGGGCCGATAGAAGATAAGGGGAAGATTTATGAACAAAAAGTACAGACAGTATGGAGCAATCTCTAAAAAATGGAAAAATTACATAATCAGGATACCTGTGGAAGAGTGTGATTGGCTGTACAGACAGGGGGACCACGTATGATGGATGGGTTTAAGCTAAGGAGACATGCTGAAGGTATTTAAAAGATAGAGTTCTGCATTGAACTTCAGTGCAAGATTCTGCCCATGAAATTTGTATTACTGGTACCAGAAAAGGTCGAAGTCTTGCCTGACTCAATAAACCTTTTTGCCTGCAATCCAGTCATCGTGAGTTTGGCTACTTTATTTCTTCTAAATACAAGTAAGATAGGGTAGTAAGTTTTATAGTTTACGTTTGTGAGCTAGCAGGGTCAGTGTAGGTATATCAGGTAAATTATCCTACAGCGTTTGACTCCGCCCCTTTTGGTTCCTACACTAGCAATGGAAGGTTTTTGCTGATACTGTCTTGGCTTATGTACCTAATGCGACTCGGTTGCAAAATTCTTGAAAAACACCCTGTAATCACAAATTTTTCGTTATTTAGAAGGAGAACTGTACACTGTGCTGATGTTGGAGACGTGTTTTACCGCAAGGTTTTCTGTGTCGTTTAAGACGAGTATGGGAATGAATTTTAACAGATTTCATCTACATGTCGCATTTGTTATGGCCCGACTGTTTGATTGAATACTTTTATTTCCAGCCTGTTTCATTTCCTTTTGCTTTCTAGAAATCTTTGTGTTGGGAAATTCTTGAACATGTTTTTCTCAGTCAAAATGGTGACAGAAGCTTCGTTCGTGCCGTTACATCAATGATTGGCATACTATCACCCGAGTAACGTTGTTGGACTTACCATCCCGGATGGATCACTTTCTGAATGTACCCCTATGGCGTTGTAGGCGAGATGTTTATTCTTGCGCAGAGGCAATATTGTAGTTTATGAGGTTAATCCGAGGCGCGATCATTGCTGGTTGAAAACTTTACCCAATACCCCGCCTGGATGACTTGAAAAATAGTCAGCTGTGGCAATTTTTGATGGTTTCTGACGAAATCTTTTAAAATTGTGCAAAAGATAGTTTGTGCTTTTGACTTTTTGCATTTATGGGTGTGTTAGGTTGGTCTAATATTTGTCGTTTAAAAAGAGCGTTTGTGTCATGCTTTATAGTGTCTTTAGCTGTTTGTGATGTTGTAGTGGTAGTGTTTAGCTTTTAATTTTTTGTTTCGTTAACCTGAAACGGTTCCGTTGCTGTTTTAGTGTAAAACAGCCTGCCATGGCATATTCAGATTATTTCTAAAGGGAATTTAACTAGTGATTAAAGCACCTGGTTTTAGACATCTTCCTGTGGTGTTTGACTCCGCCCCTTTTGGTTCCTACACTAGCAATGGAAGGTTTTTGCTGATACTGTCTTGGCTTATGTACCTAATGCGACTCGGTTGCAAAATTCTTGAAAAACACCCTGTAATCACAAATTTTTCGTTATTTAGAAGGAGAACTGTACACTGTGCTGATGGTGGAGACGTGTTTTACCGCAAGGTTTTCTGTGTCGTTTAAGACGAGTATGGGAATGAATTTTAACAGATTTCATCTACATGTCGCATTTGTTATGGCCCGACTGTTTGATTGAATACTTTTATTTCCAGCCTGTTTCATTTCCTTTTGCTTTCTAGAAATCTTTGTGTTGGGAAATTCTTGAACATGTTTTTCTCAGTCAAAATGGTGACAGAAGCTTCGTTCGTGCTGTTACATCAATGATTGGCATACTATCACCCGAGTAACGTTGTTGGACTTACCATCCCGGATGGATCACTTTCTGAATGTACCCCTATGGCGTTGTAGGCGAGATGTTTATTCTTGCGCAGAGGCAATATTGTAGCTTATGAGGTTAATCCGAGGCGCGATCATTGCTGGTTGAAAACTTTACCCAATACCCCGCCTGGATGACTTGAAAAATAGTCAGCTGTGGCAATTTTTGATGGTTTCTGACGAGACCTTTTAAAATTGTACAAAAAATAGCTTGTGCTTTTGACTTTTTGCATTTATGGTGTGTTAGGTTGGTCTAATATTTGTCGTTTAAAAAGAGCGTTTGTGTCATGCTTTATAGTGTCTTTAGCTGTTTGTGATGTTGTAGTGGTAGTGTTTAGCTTTTAATTTTTTGTTTCGTTAACCTGAAACGGTTCCGTTGCTGTTTTAGTGTAAAACAGCCTGCCATGGCATATTCAGATTATTTCTAAAGGGAATTTAACTAGTGATTAAAGCACCTGGTTTTAGACATCTTCCTGTGGTGTTTGACTCCGCCCCTTTTGGTTCCTACACTAGCAATGGAAGGTTTTTGCTGATACTGTCTTGGCTTATGTACCTAATGCGACTCGGTTGCAAAATTCTTGAAAAACACCCTGTAATCACAAATTTTTCGTTATTTAGAAGGAGAACTGTACACTGTGCTGATGGTGGAGACGTGTTTTACCGCAAGGTTTTCTGTGTCGTTTAAGACGAGTATGGGAATGAATTTTAACAGATTTCATCTACATGTCGCATTTGTTATGGCCCGACTGTTTGATTGAATACTTTTATTTCCAGCCTGTTTCATTTCCTTTTGCTTTCTAGAAATCTTTGTGTTGGGAAATTCTTGAACATGTTTTTCTCAGTCAAAATGGTGACAGAAGCTTCGTTCGTGCTGTTACATCAATGATTGGCATACTATCACCCGAGTAACGTTGTTGGACTTACCATCCCGGATGGATCACTTTCTGAATGTACCCCTATGGCGTTGTAGGCGAGATGTTTATTCTTGCGCAGAGGCAATATTGTAGCTTATGAGGTTAATCCGAGGCGCGATCATTGCTGGTTGAAAACTTTACCCAATACCCCGCCTGGATGACTTGAAAAATAGTCAGCTGTGGCAATTTTTGATGGTTTCTGACGAAACCTTTTAAAATTGTGCAAAAGATAGTTTGTGCTTTTGACTTTTTGCCTTTATGGGTGTGTTAGGCTGGTCTAATATTTGTCGTTTAAAAAGAGCGTTTGTGTCATGCTTTATAGTGTCTTTAGCTGTTTGTGATGTTGTAGTGGTAGTGTTTAGCTTTTAATTTTTTGTTTCGTTAACTTGAAACGGTTCCGTTGCTGTTTTAGTGTAAAACAGCCTGCCATGGCATATTCAGATTATTTCTAAAGGGAATTTAACTAGTGATTAAAGCACCTGGTTTTAGACATCTTCCTGTGGTGTTTGACTCCGCCCCTTTTGGTTCCTACACTAGCAATGGAAGGTTTTTGCTGATACTGTCTTGGCTTATGTACCTAATGCGACTCGGTTGCAAAATTCTTGAAAAACACCCTGTAATCACAAATTTTTCGTTATTTAGAAGGAGAACTGTACACTGTGCTGATGGTGGAGACGTGTTTTACCGCAAGGTTTTCTGTGTCGTTTAAGACGAGTATGGGAATGAATTTTAACAGATTTCATCTACATGTCGCATTTGTTATGGCCCGACTGTTTGATTGAATACTTTTATTTCCAGCCTGTTTCATTTCCTTTTGCTTTCTAGAAATCTTTGTGTTGGGAAATTCTTGAACATGTTTTTCTCAGTCAAAATGGTGACAGAAGCTTCGTTCGTGCTGTTACATCAATGATTGGCATACTATCACCCGAGTAACGTTGTTGGACTTACCATCCCGGATGGATCACTTTCTGAATGTACCCCTATGGCGTTGTAGGCGAGATGTTTATTCTTGCGCAGAGGCAATATTGTAGCTTATGAGGTTAATCCGAGGCGCGATCATTGCTGGTTGAAAACTTTACCCAATACCCCGCCTGGATGACTTGAAAAATAGTCAGCTGTGGCAATTTTTGATGGTTTCTGACGAAACCTTTTAAAATTGTGCAAAAGATAGTTTGTGCTTTTGACTTTTTGCCTTTATGGGTGTGTTAGGCTGGTCTAATATTTGTCGTTTAAAAAGAGCGTTTGTGTCATGCTTTATAGTGTCTTTAGCTGTTTGTGATGTTGTAGTGGTAGTGTTTAGCTTTTAATTTTTTGTTTCGTTAACTTGAAACGGTTCCGTTGCTGTTTTAGTGTAAAACAGCCTGCCATGGCATATTCAGATTATTTCTAAAGGGAATTTAACTAGTGATTAAAGCACCTGGTTTTAGACATCTTCCTGTGGTGTTTGACTCCGCCCCTTTTGGTTCCTACACTAGCAATGGAAGGTTTTTGCTGATACTGTCTTGGCTTATGTACCTAATGCGACTCGGTTGCAAAATTCTTGAAAAACACCCTGTAATCACAAATTTTTCGTTATTTAGAAGGAGAACTGTACACTGTGCTGATGGTGGAGACGTGTTTTACCGCAAGGTTTTCTGTGTCGTTTAAGACGAGTATGGGAATGAATTTTAACAGATTTCATCTACATGTCGCATTTGTTATGGCCCGACTGTTTGATTGAATACTTTTATTTCCAGCCTGTTTCATTTCCTTTTGCTTTCTAGAAATCTTTGTGTTGGGAAATTCTTGAACATGTTTTTCTCAGTCAAAATGGTGACAGAAGCTTCGTTCGTGCTGTTACATCAATGATTGGCATACTATCACCCGAGTAACGTTGTTGGACTTACCATCCCGGATGGATCACTTTCTGAATGTACCCCTATGGCGTTGTAGGCGAGATGTTTATTCTTGCGCAGAGGCAATATTGTAGCTTATGAGGTTAATCCGAGGCGCGATCATTGCTGGTTGAAAACTTTACCCAATACCCCGCCTGGATGACTTGAAAAATAGTCAGCTGTGGCAATTTTTGATGGTTTCTGACGAAACCTTTTAAAATTGTGCAAAAGATAGTTTGTGCTTTTGACTTTTTGCCTTTATGGGTGTGTTAGGCTGGTCTAATATTTGTCGTTTAAAAAGAGCGTTTGTGTCATGCTTTATAGTGTCTTTAGCTGTTTGTGATGTTGTAGTGGTAGTGTTTAGCTTTTAATTTTTTGTTTCGTTAACTTGAAACGGTTCCGTTGCTGTTTTAGTGTAAAACAGCCTGCCATGGCATATTCAGATTATTTCTAAAGGGAATTTAACTAGTGATTAAAGCACCTGGTTTTAGACATCTTCCTGTGGTGTTTGACTCCGCCCCTTTTGGTTCCTACACTAGCAATGGAAGGTTTTTGCTGATACTGTCTTGGCTTATGTACCTAATGCGACTCGGTTGCAAAATTCTTGAAAAACACCCTGTAATCACAAATTTTTCGTTATTTAGAAGGAGAACTGTACACTGTGCTGATGGTGGAGACGTGTTTTACCGCAAGGTTTTCTGTGTCGTTTAAGACGAGTATGGGAATGAATTTTAACAGATTTCATCTACATGTCGCATTTGTTATGGCCCGACTGTTTGATTGAATACTTTTATTTCCAGCCTGTTTCATTTCCTTTTGCTTTCTAGAAATCTTTGTGTTGGGAAATTCTTGAACATGTTTTTCTCAGTCAAAATGGTGACAGAAGCTTCGTTCGTGCTGTTACATCAATGATTGGCATACTATCACCCGAGTAACGTTGTTGGACTTTCCATCCCGGATGGATCACTTTCTGAATGTACCCCTATGGCGTTGTAGGCGAGATGTTTATTCTTGCGCAGAGGCAATATTGTAGCTTATGAGGTTAATCCGAGGCGCGATCATTGCTGGTTGAAAACTTTACCCAATACCCCGCCTGGATGACTTGAAAAATAGTCAGCTGTGGCAATTTTTGATGGTTTCTGACGAAACCTTTTAAAATTGTACAAAAAATAGTTCGTGCTTTTGACTTTTTGCCTTTATGGGTGTGTTAGGTTGGTCTAATATTTGTCGTTTAAAAAGAGCGTTTGTGTCATGCTTTATAGTGTCTTTAGCTGTTTGTGATGTTGTAGTGGTAGTGTTTAGCTTTTAATTTTTTGTTTCGTTAACCTGAAACGGTTCCGTTGCTGTTTTAGTGTAAAACAGCCTGCCATGGCATATTCAGATTATTTCTAAAGGGAATTTAACTAGTGATTAAAGCACCTGGTTTTAGACATCTTCCTGTGGTGTTTGACTCCGCCCCTTTTGGTTCCTACACTAGCAATGGAAGGTTTTTGCTGATACTGTCTTGGCTTATGTACCTAATGCGACTCGGTTGCAAAATTCTTGAAAAACACCCTGTAATCACAAATTTTTCGTTATTTAGAAGGAGAACTGTACACTGTGCTGATGGTGGAGACGTGTTTTACCGCAAGGTTTTCTGTGTCGTTTAAGACGAGTATGGGAATGAATTTTAACAGATTTCATCTACATGTCGCATTTGTTATGGCCCGACTGTTTGATTGAATACTTTTATTTCCAGCCTGTTTCATTTCCTTTTGCTTTCTAGAAATCTTTGTGTTGGGAAATTCTTGAACATGTTTTTCTCAGTCAAAATGGTGACAGAAGCTTCGTTCGTGCTGTTACATCAATGATTGGCATACTATCACCCGAGTAACGTTGTTGGACTTTCCATCCCGGATGGATCACTTTCTGAATGTACCCCTATGGCGTTGTAGGCGAGATGTTTATTCTTGCGCAGAGGCAATATTGTAGCTTATGAGGTTAATCCGAGGCGCGATCATTGCTGGTTGAAAACTTTACCCAATACCCCGCCTGGATGACTTGAAAAATAGTCAGCTGTGGCAATTTTTGATGGTTTCTGACGAAACCTTTTAAAATTGTGCAAAAGATAGTTTGTGCTTTTGACTTTTTGCCTTTATGGGTGTGTTAGGCTGGTCTAATATTTGTCGTTTAAAAAGAGCGTTTGTGTCATGCTTTATAGTGTCTTTAGCTGTTTGTGATGTTGTAGTGGTAGTGTTTAGCTTTTAATTTTTTGTTTCGTTAACCTGAAACGGTTCCGTTGCTGTTTTAGTGTAAAACAGCCTGCCATGGCATATTCAGATTATTTCTAAAGGGAATTTAACTAGTGATTAAAGCACCTGGTTTTAGACATCTTCCTGTGGTGTTTGACTCCGCCCCTTTTGGTTCCTACACTAGCAATGGAAGGTTTTTGCTGATACTGTCTTGGCTTATGTACCTAATGCGACTCGGTTGCAAAATTCTTGAAAAACACCCTGTAATCACAAATTTTTCGTTATTTAGAAGGAGAACTGTACACTGTGCTGATGGTGGAGACGTGTTTTACCGCAAGGTTTTCTGTGTCGTTTAAGACGAGTATGGGAATGAATTTTAACAGATTTCATCTACATGTCGCATTTGTTATGGCCCGACTGTTTGATTGAATACTTTTATTTCCAGCCTGTTTCATTTCCTTTTGCTTTCTAGAAATCTTTGTGTTGGGAAATTCTTGAACATGTTTTTCTCAGTCAAAATGGTGACAGAAGCTTCGTTCGTGCTGTTACATCAATGATTGGCATACTATCACCCGAGTAACGTTGTTGGACTTTCCATCCCGGATGGATCACTTTCTGAATGTACCCCTATGGCGTTGTAGGCGAGATGTTTATTCTTGCGCAGAGGCAATATTGTAGCTTATGAGGTTAATCCGAGGCGCGATCATTGCTGGTTGAAAACTTTACCCAATACCCCGCCTGGATGACTTGAAAAATAGTCAGCTGTGGCAATTTTTGATGGTTTCTGACGAAACCTTTTAAAATTGTGCAAAAGATAGTTTGTGCTTTTGACTTTTTGCCTTTATGGGTGTGTTAGGCTGGTCTAATATTTGTCGTTTAAAAAGAGCGTTTGTGTCATGCTTTATAGTGTCTTTAGCTGTTTGTGATGTTGTAGTGGTAGTGTTTAGCTTTTAATTTTTTGTTTCGTTAACTTGAAACGGTTCCGTTGCTGTTTTAGTGTAAAACAGCCTGCCATGGCATATTCAGATTATTTCTAAAGGGAATTTAACTAGTGATTAAAGCACCTGGTTTTAGACATCTTCCTGTGGTGTTTGACTCCGCCCCTTTTGGTTCCTACACTAGCAATGGAAGGTTTTTGCTGATACTGTCTTGGCTTATGTACCTAATGCGACTCGGTTGCAAAATTCTTGAAAAACACCCTGTAATCACAAATTTTTCGTTATTTAGAAGGAGAACTGTACACTGTGCTGATGGTGGAGACGTGTTTTACCGCAAGGTTTTCTGTGTCGTTTAAGACGAGTATGGGAATGAATTTTAACAGATTTCATCTACATGTCGCATTTGTTATGGCCCGACTGTTTGATTGAATACTTTTATTTCCAGCCTGTTTCATTTCCTTTTGCTTTCTAGAAATCTTTGTGTTGGGAAATTCTTGAACATGTTTTTCTCAGTCAAAATGGTGACAGAAGCTTCGTTCGTGCTGTTACATCAATGATTGGCATACTATCACCCGAGTAACGTTGTTGGACTTTCCATCCCGGATGGATCACTTTCTGAATGTACCCCTATGGCGTTGTAGGCGAGATGTTTATTCTTGCGCAGAGGCAATATTGTAGCTTATGAGGTTAATCCGAGGCGCGATCATTGCTGGTTGAAAACTTTACCCAATACCCCGCCTGGATGACTTGAAAAATAGTCAGCTGTGGCAATTTTTGATGGTTTCTGACGAAACCTTTTAAAATTGTGCAAAAGATAGTTTGTGCTTTTGACTTTTTGCCTTTATGGGTGTGTTAGGCTGGTCTAATATTTGTCGTTTAAAAAGAGCGTTTGTGTCATGCTTTATAGTGTCTTTAGCTGTTTGTGATGTTGTAGTGGTAGTGTTTAGCTTTTAATTTTTTGTTTCGTTAACCTGAAACGGTTCCGTTGCTGTTTTAGTGTAAAACAGCCTGCCATGGCATATTCAGATTATTTCTAAAGGGAATTTAACTAGTGATTAAAGCACCTGGTTTTAGACATCTTCCTGTGGTGTTTGACTCCGCCCCTTTTGGTTCCTACACTAGCAATGGAAGGTTTTTGCTGATACTGTCTTGGCTTATGTACCTAATGCGACTCGGTTGCAAAATTCTTGAAAAACACCCTGTAATCACAAATTTTTCGTTATTTAGAAGGAGAACTGTACACTGTGCTGATGGTGGAGACGTGTTTTACCGCAAGGTTTTCTGTGTCGTTTAAGACGAGTATGGGAATGAATTTTAACAGATTTCATCTACATGTCGCATTTGTTATGGCCCGACTGTTTGATTGAATACTTTTATTTCCAGCCTGTTTCATTTCCTTTTGCTTTCTAGAAATCTTTGTGTTGGGAAATTCTTGAACATGTTTTTCTCAGTCAAAATGGTGACAGAAGCTTCGTTCGTGCTGTTACATCAATGATTGGCATACTATCACCCGAGTAACGTTGTTGGACTTTCCATCCCGGATGGATCACTTTCTGAATGTACCCCTATGGCGTTGTAGGCGAGATGTTTATTCTTGCGCAGAGGCAATATTGTAGCTTATGAGGTTAATCCGAGGCGCGATCATTGCTGGTTGAAAACTTTACCCAATACCCCGCCTGGATGACTTGAAAAATAGTCAGCTGTGGCAATTTTTGATGGTTTCTGACGAAACCTTTTAAAATTGTGCAAAAGATAGTTTGTGCTTTTGACTTTTTGCCTTTATGGGTGTGTTAGGCTGGTCTAATATTTGTCGTTTAAAAAGAGCGTTTGTGTCATGCTTTATAGTGTCTTTAGCTGTTTGTGATGTTGTAGTGGTAGTGTTTAGCTTTTAATTTTTTGTTTCGTTAACTTGAAACGGTTCCGTTGCTGTTTTAGTGTAAAACAGCCTGCCATGGCATATTCAGATTATTTCTAAAGGGAATTTAACTAGTGATTAAAGCACCTGGTTTTAGACATCTTCCTGTGGTGTTTGACTCCGCCCCTTTTGGTTCCTACACTAGCAATGGAAGGTTTTTGCTGATACTGTCTTGGCTTATGTACCTAATGCGACTCGGTTGCAAAATTCTTGAAAAACACCCTGTAATCACAAATTTTTCGTTATTTAGAAGGAGAACTGTACACTGTGCTGATGGTGGAGACGTGTTTTACCGCAAGGTTTTCTGTGTCGTTTAAGACGAGTATGGGAATGAATTTTAACAGATTTCATCTACATGTCGCATTTGTTATGGCCCGACTGTTTGATTGAATACTTTTATTTCCAGCCTGTTTCATTTCCTTTTGCTTTCTAGAAATCTTTGTGTTGGGAAATTCTTGAACATGTTTTTCTCAGTCAAAATGGTGACAGAAGCTTCGTTCGTGCTGTTACATCAATGATTGGCATACTATCACCCGAGTAACGTTGTTGGACTTACCATCCCGGATGGATCACTTTCTGAATGTACCCCTATGGCGTTGTAGGCGAGATGTTTATTCTTGCGCAGAGGCAATATTGTAGCTTATGAGGTTAATCCGAGGCGCGATCATTGCTGGTTGAAAACTTTACCCAATACCCCGCCTGGATGACTTGAAAAATAGTCAGCTGTGGCAATTTTTGATGGTTTCTGACGAAACCTTTTAAAATTGTGCAAAAGATAGTTTGTGCTTTTGACTTTTTGCCTTTATGGGTGTGTTAGGCTGGTCTAATATTTGTCGTTTAAAAAGAGCGTTTGTGTCATGCTTTATAGTGTCTTTAGCTGTTTGTGATGTTGTAGTGGTAGTGTTTAGCTTTTAATTTTTTGTTTCGTTAACTTGAAACGGTTCCGTTGCTGTTTTAGTGTAAAACAGCCTGCCATGGCATATTCAGATTATTTCTAAAGGGAATTTAACTAGTGATTAAAGCACCTGGTTTTAGACATCTTCCTGTGGTGTTTGACTCCGCCCCTTTTGGTTCCTACACTAGCAATGGAAGGTTTTTGCTGATACTGTCTTGGCTTATGTACCTAATGCGACTCGGTTGCAAAATTCTTGAAAAACACCCTGTAATCACAAATTTTTCGTTATTTAGAAGGAGAACTGTACACTGTGCTGATGGTGGAGACGTGTTTTACCGCAAGGTTTTCTGTGTCGTTTAAGACGAGTATGGGAATGAATTTTAACAGATTTCATCTACATGTCGCATTTGTTATGGCCCGACTGTTTGATTGAATACTTTTATTTCCAGCCTGTTTCATTTCCTTTTGCTTTCTAGAAATCTTTGTGTTGGGAAATTCTTGAACATGTTTTTCTCAGTCAAAATGGTGACAGAAGCTTCGTTCGTGCTGTTACATCAATGATTGGCATACTATCACCCGAGTAACGTTGTTGGACTTACCATCCCGGATGGATCACTTTCTGAATGTACCCCTATGGCGTTGTAGGCGAGATGTTTATTCTTGCGCAGAGGCAATATTGTAGCTTATGAGGTTAATCCGAGGCGCGATCATTGCTGGTTGAAAACTTTACCCAATACCCCGCCTGGATGACTTGAAAAATAGTCAGCTGTGGCAATTTTTGATGGTTTCTGACGAAACCTTTTAAAATTGTGCAAAAGATAGTTTGTGCTTTTGACTTTTTGCCTTTATGGGTGTGTTAGGCTGGTCTAATATTTGTCGTTTAAAAAGAGCGTTTGTGTCATGCTTTATAGTGTCTTTAGCTGTTTGTGATGTTGTAGTGGTAGTGTTTAGCTTTTAATTTTTTGTTTCGTTAACCTGAAACGGTTCCGTTGCTGTTTTAGTGTAAAACAGCCTGCCATGGCATATTCAGATTATTTCTAAAGGGAATTTAACTAGTGATTAAAGCACCTGGTTTTAGACATCTTCCTGTGGTGTTTGACTCCGCCCCTTTTGGTTCCTACACTAGCAATGGAAGGTTTTTGCTGATACTGTCTTGGCTTATGTACCTAATGCGACTCGGTTGCAAAATTCTTGAAAAACACCCTGTAATCACAAATTTTTCGTTATTTAGAAGGAGAACTGTACACTGTGCTGATGGTGGAGACGTGTTTTACCGCAAGGTTTTCTGTGTCGTTTAAGACGAGTATGGGAATGAATTTTAACAGATTTCATCTACATGTCGCATTTGTTATGGCCCGACTGTTTGATTGAATACTTTTATTTCCAGCCTGTTTCATTTCCTTTTGCTTTCTAGAAATCTTTGTGTTGGGAAATTCTTGAACATGTTTTTCTCAGTCAAAATGGTGACAGAAGCTTCGTTCGTGCTGTTACATCAATGATTGGCATACTATCACCCGAGTAACGTTGTTGGACTTACCATCCCGGATGGATCACTTTCTGAATGTACCCCTATGGCGTTGTAGGCGAGATGTTTATTCTTGCGCAGAGGCAATATTGTAGCTTATGAGGTTAATCCGAGGCGCGATCATTGCTGGTTGAAAACTTTACCCAATACCCCGCCTGGATGACTTGAAAAATAGTCAGCTGTGGCAATTTTTGATGGTTTCTGACGAAACCTTTTAAAATTGTGCAAAAGATAGTTTGTGCTTTTGACTTTTTGCCTTTATGGGTGTGTTAGGCTGGTCTAATATTTGTCGTTTAAAAAGAGCGTTTGTGTCATGCTTTATAGTGTCTTTAGCTGTTTGTGATGTTGTAGTGGTAGTGTTTAGCTTTTAATTTTTTGTTTCGTTAACTTGAAACGGTTCCGTTGCTGTTTTAGTGTAAAACAGCCTGCCATGGCATATTCAGATTATTTCTAAAGGGAATTTAACTAGTGATTAAAGCACCTGGTTTTAGACATCTTCCTGTGGTGTTTGACTCCGCCCCTTTTGGTTCCTACACTAGCAATGGAAGGTTTTTGCTGATACTGTCTTGGCTTATGTACCTAATGCGACTCGGTTGCAAAATTCTTGAAAAACACCCTGTAATCACAAATTTTTCGTTATTTAGAAGGAGAACTGTACACTGTGCTGATGGTGGAGACGTGTTTTACCGCAAGGTTTTCTGTGTCGTTTAAGACGAGTATGGGAATGAATTTTAACAGATTTCATCTACATGTCGCATTTGTTATGGCCCGACTGTTTGATTGAATACTTTTATTTCCAGCCTGTTTCATTTCCTTTTGCTTTCTAGAAATCTTTGTGTTGGGAAATTCTTGAACATGTTTTTCTCAGTCAAAATGGTGACAGAAGCTTCGTTCGTGCTGTTACATCAATGATTGGCATACTATCACCCGAGTAACGTTGTTGGACTTACCATCCCGGATGGATCACTTTCTGAATGTACCCCTATGGCGTTGTAGGCGAGATGTTTATTCTTGCGCAGAGGCAATATTGTAGCTTATGAGGTTAATCCGAGGCGCGATCATTGCTGGTTGAAAACTTTACCCAATACCCCGCCTGGATGACTTGAAAAATAGTCAGCTGTGGCAATTTTTGATGGTTTCTGACGAAACCTTTTAAAATTGTGCAAAAGATAGTTTGTGCTTTTGACTTTTTGCCTTTATGGGTGTGTTAGGCTGGTCTAATATTTGTCGTTTAAAAAGAGCGTTTGTGTCATGCTTTATAGTGTCTTTAGCTGTTTGTGATGTTGTAGTGGTAGTGTTTAGCTTTTAATTTTTTGTTTCGTTAACCTGAAACGGTTCCGTTGCTGTTTTAGTGTAAAACAGCCTGCCATGGCATATTCAGATTATTTCTAAAGGGAATTTAACTAGTGATTAAAGCACCTGGTTTTAGACATCTTCCTGTGGTGTTTGACTCCGCCCCTTTTGGTTCCTACACTAGCAATGGAAGGTTTTTGCTGATACTGTCTTGGCTTATGTACCTAATGCGACTCGGTTGCAAAATTCTTGAAAAACACCCTGTAATCACAAATTTTTCGTTATTTAGAAGGAGAACTGTACACTGTGCTGATGGTGGAGACGTGTTTTACCGCAAGGTTTTCTGTGTCGTTTAAGACGAGTATGGGAATGAATTTTAACAGATTTCATCTACATGTCGCATTTGTTATGGCCCGACTGTTTGATTGAATACTTTTATTTCCAGCCTGTTTCATTTCCTTTTGCTTTCTAGAAATCTTTGTGTTGGGAAATTCTTGAACATGTTTTTCTCAGTCAAAATGGTGACAGAAGCTTCGTTCGTGCTGTTACATCAATGATTGGCATACTATCACCCGAGTAACGTTGTTGGACTTACCATCCCGGATGGATCACTTTCTGAATGTACCCCTATGGCGTTGTAGGCGAGATGTTTATTCTTGCGCAGAGGCAATATTGTAGCTTATGAGGTTAATCCGAGGCGCGATCATTGCTGGTTGAAAACTTTACCCAATACCCCGCCTGGATGACTTGAAAAATAGTCAGCTGTGGCAATTTTTGATGGTTTCTGACGAAACCTTTTAAAATTGTGCAAAAGATAGTTTGTGCTTTTGACTTTTTGCCTTTATGGGTGTGTTAGGCTGGTCTAATATTTGTCGTTTAAAAAGAGCGTTTGTGTCATGCTTTATAGTGTCTTTAGCTGTTTGTGATGTTGTAGTGGTAGTGTTTAGCTTTTAATTTTTTGTTTCGTTAACCTGAAACGGTTCCGTTGCTGTTTTAGTGTAAAACAGCCTGCCATGGCATATTCAGATTATTTCTAAAGGGAATTTAACTAGTGATTAAAGCACCTGGTTTTAGACATCTTCCTGTGGTGTTTGACTCCGCCCCTTTTGGTTCCTACACTAGCAATGGAAGGTTTTTGCTGATACTGTCTTGGCTTATGTACCTAATGCGACTCGGTTGCAAAATTCTTGAAAAACACCCTGTAATCACAAATTTTTCGTTATTTAGAAGGAGAACTGTACACTGTGCTGATGGTGGAGACGTGTTTTACCGCAAGGTTTTCTGTGTCGTTTAAGACGAGTATGGGAATGAATTTTAACAGATTTCATCTACATGTCGCATTTGTTATGGCCCGACTGTTTGATTGAATACTTTTATTTCCAGCCTGTTTCGTTTCCTTTTGCTTTCTAGAAATCTTTGTGTTGGGAAATTCTTGAACATGTTTTTCTCAGTCAAAATGGTGACAGAAGCTTCGTTCGTGCCGTTACATCAATGATTGGCATACTATCACCCGAGTAACGTTGTTGGACTTACCATCCCGGATGGATCACTTTCTGAATGTACCCCTATGGCGTTGTAGGCGAGATGTTTATTCTTGCGCAGAGGCAATATTGTAGCTTATGAGGTTAATCCGAGGCGCGATCATTGCTGGTTGAAAACTTTACCCAATACCCCGCCTGGATGACTTGAAAAATAGTCAGCTGTGGCAATTTTTGATGGTTTCTGACGAAATCTTTTAAAATTGTGCAAAAGATAGTTTGTGCTTTTGACTTTTTGCTTTTATGGGTGTGTTAGGCTGGTCTAATATTTGTCGTTTAAAAAGAGCGTTTGTGTCATGCTTTATAGTGTCTTTAGCTGTTTGTGATGTTGTAGTGATAGTGTTTAGCTTTTAATTTTTTGTTTCGTTAACTTGAAACGGTTCCGTTGCTGTTTTAGTGTAAAACAGCCTGCCATGGCATATTCAGATTATTTCTAAAGGGAATTTAACTAGTGATTAAAGCACCTGGTTTTAGACATCTTCCTGTGGTGTTTGACTCCGCCCCTTTTGGTTCCTACACTAGCAATGGAAGGTTTTTGCTGATACTGTCTTGGCTTATGTACCTAATGCGACTCGGTTGCAAAATTCTTGAAAAACACCCTGTAATCACAAATTTTTCGTTATTTAGAAGGAGAACTGTACACTGTGCTGATGGTGGAGACGTGTTTTACCGCAAGGTTTTCTGTGTCGTTTAAGACGAGTATGGGAATGAATTTTAACAGATTTCATCTACATGTCGCATTTGTTATGGCCCGACTGTTTGATTGAATACTTTTATTTCCAGCCTGTTTCATTTCCTTTTGCTTTCTAGAAATCTTTGTGTTGGGAAATTCTTGAACATGTTTTTCTCAGTCAAAATGGTGACAGAAGCTTCGTTCGTGCTGTTACATCAATGATTGGCATACTATCACCCGAGTAACGTTGTTGGACTTTCCATCCCGGATGGATCACTTTCTGAATGTACCCCTATGGCGTTGTAGGCGAGATGTTTATTCTTGCGCAGAGGCAATATTGTAGCTTATGAGGTTAATCCGAGGCGCGATCATTGCTGGTTGAAAACTTTACCCAATACCCCGCCTGGATGACTTGAAAAATAGTCAGCTGTGGCAATTTTTGATGGTTTCTGACGAAACCTTTTAAAATTGTACAAAAAAATAGTTCGTGCTTTTGACTTTTTGCATTTATGGGTGTGTTAGGTTGGTCTAATATTTGTCGTTTAAAAAGAGCGTTTGTGTCATGCTTTATAGTGTCTTTAGCTGTTTGTGATGTTGTAGTGGTAGTGTTTAGCTTTTAATTTTTTGTTTCGTTAACTTGAAACGGTTCCGTTGCTGTTTTAGTGTAAAACAGCCTGCCATGGCATATTCAGATTATTTCTAAATGGAATTTAACTAGTGATTAAAGCACCTGGTTTTAGACATCTTCCTGTGGTGTTTGACTCCGCCCCTTTTGGTTCCTACACTAGCAATGGAAGGTTTTTGCTGATACTGTCTTGGCTTATGTACCTAATGCGACTCGGTTGCAAAATTCTTGAAAAACACCCTGTAATCACAAATTTTTCGTTATTTAGAAGGAGAACTGTACACTGTGCTGATGGTGGAGACGTGTTTTACCGCAAGGTTTTCTGTGTCGTTTAAGACGAGTATGGGAATGAATTTTAACAGATTTCATCTACATGTCGCATTTGTTATGGCCCGACTGTTTGATTGAATACTTTTATTTCCAGCCTGTTTCATTTCCTTTTGCTTTCTAGAAATCTTTGTGTTGGGAAATTCTTGAACATGTTTTTCTCAGTCAAAATGGTGACAGAAGCTTCGTTCGTGCTGTTACATCAATGATTGGCATACTATCACCCGAGTAACGTTGTTGGACTTACCATCCCGGATGGATCACTTTCTGAATGTACCCCTATGGCGTTGTAGGCGAGATGTTTATTCTTGCGCAGAGGCAATATTGTAGCTTATGAGGTTAATCCGAGGCGCGATCATTGCTGGTTGAAAACTTTACCCAATACCCCGCCTGGATGACTTGAAAAATAGTCAGCTGTGGCAATTTTTGATGGTTTCTGACGAAATCTTTTAAAATTGTGCAAAAGATAGTTTGTGCTTTTGACTTTTTGCCTTTATGGGTGTGTTAGGCTGGTCTAATATTTGTCGTTTAAAAAGAGCGTTTGTGTCATTCTTTATAGTGTCTTTAGCTGTTTGTGATGTTGTAGTGGTAGTGTTTAGCTTTTAATTTTTTGTTTCGTTAACTTGAAACGGTTCCGTTGCTGTTTTAGTGTAAAACAGCCTGCCATGGCATATTCAGATTATTTCTAAAGGGAATTTAACTAGTGATTAAAGCACCTGGTTTTAGACATCTTCCTGTGGTGTTTGACTCCGCCCCTTTTGGTTCCTACACTAGCAATGGAAGGTTTTTGCTGATACTGTCTTGGCTTATGTACCTAATGCGACTCGGTTGCAAAATTCTTGAAAAACACCCTGTAATCACAAATTTTTCGTTATTTAGAAGGAGAACTGTACACTGTGCTGATGGTGGAGACGTGTTTTACCGCAAGGTTTTCTGTGTCGTTTAAGACGAGTATGGGAATGAATTTTAACAGATTTCATCTACATGTCGCATTTGTTATGGCCCGACTGTTTGATTGAATACTTTTATTTCCAGCCTGTTTCATTTCCTTTTGCTTTCTAGAAATCTTTGTGTTGGGAAATTCTTGAACATGTTTTTCTCAGTCAAAATGGTGACAGAAGCTTCGTTCGTGCTGTTACATCAATGATTGGCATACTATCACCCGAGTAACGTTGTTGGACTTACCATCCCGGATGGATCACTTTCTGAATGTACCCCTATGGCGTTGTAGGCGAATTGTTTATTCTTGCGCAGAGGCAATATTGTAGCTTATGAGGTTAATCCGAGGCGCGATCATTGCTGGTTGAAAACTTTACCCAATACCCCGCCTGGATGACTTGAAAAATAGTCAGCTGTGGCAATTTTTGATGGTTTCTGACGAGACCTTTAAAATTGTACAAAAAATAGCTTGTGCTTTTGACTTTTTGCATTTATGGGTGTGTTAGATTGGTCTAATATTTGTCGTTTAAAAAGAGCGTTTGTATCATGCTTTATAGTGTCTTTAGCTGTTTGTGATGTTGTAGTGGTAGTGTTTAGCTTTTAATTTTTTGTTTCGTTAACTTGAAACGGTTCCGTTGCTGTTTTAGTGTAAAACAGCCTGCCATGGCATATTCAGATTATTTCTAAAGGGAATTTAACTAGTGATTAAAGCACCTGGTTTTAGACATCTTCCTGTGGTGTTTGACTCCGCCCCTTTTGGTTCCTACACTAGCAATGGAAGGTTTTTGCTGATACTGTCTTGGCTTATGTACCTAATGCGACTCGGTTGCAAAATTCTTGAAAAACACCCTGTAATCACAAATTTTTCGTTATTTAGAAGGAGAACTGTACACTGTGCTGATGGTGGAGACGTGTTTTACCGCAAGGTTTTCTGTGTCGTTTAAGACGAGTATGGGAATGAATTTTAACAGATTTCATCTACATGTCGCATTTGTTATGGCCCGACTGTTTGATTGAATACTTTTATTTCCAGCCTGTTTCATTTCCTTTTGCTTTCTAGAAATCTTTGTGTTGGGAAATTCTTGAACATGTTTTTCTCAGTCAAAATGGTGACAGAAGCTTCGTTCGTGCTGTTACATCAATGATTGGCATACTATCACCCGAGTAACGTTGTTGGACTTTCCATCCCGGATGGATCACTTTCTGAATGTACCCCTATGGCGTTGTAGGCGAGATGTTTATTCTTGCGCAGAGGCAATATTGTAGCTTATGAGGTTAATCCGAGGCGCGATCATTGCTGGTTGAAAACTTTACCCAATACCCCGCCTGGATGACTTGAAAAATAGTCAGCTGTGGCAATTTTTGATGGTTTCTGACGAAACCTTTTAAAATTGTACAAAAAATAGTTCGTGCTTTTGACTTTTTGCATTTATGGGTGTGTTAGGTTGGTCTAATATTTGTCGTTTAAAAAGAGCGTTTGTGTCATGCTTTATAGTGTCTTTAGCTGTTTGTGATGTTGTAGTGGTAGTGTTTAGCTTTTAATTTTTTGTTTCGTTAACCTGAAACGGTTCCGTTGCTGTTTTAGTGTAAAACAGCCTGCCATGGCATATTCAGATTATTTCTAAAGGGAATTTAACTAGTGATTAAAGCACCTGGTTTTAGACATCTTCCTGTGGTGTTTGACTCCGCCCCTTTTGGTTCCTACACTAGCAATGGAAGGTTTTTGCTGATACTGTCTTGGCTTATGTACCTAATGCGACTCGGTTGCAAAATTCTTGAAAAACACCCTGTAATCACAAATTTTTCGTTATTTAGAAGGAGAACTGTACACTGTGCTGATGGTGGAGACGTGTTTTACCGCAAGGTTTTCTGTGTCGTTTAAGACGAGTATGGGAATGAATTTTAACAGATTTCATCTACATGTCGCATTTGTTATGGCCCGACTGTTTGATTGAATACTTTTATTTCCAGCCTGTTTCATTTCCTTTTGCTTTCTAGAAATCTTTGTGTTGGGAAATTCTTGAACATGTTTTTCTCAGTCAAAATGGTGACAGAAGCTTCGTTCGTGCTGTTACATCAATGATTGGCATACTATCACCCGAGTAACGTTGTTGGACTTTCCATCCCGGATGGATCACTTTCTGAATGTACCCCTATGGCGTTGTAGGCGAGATGTTTATTCTTGCGCAGAGGCAATATTGTAGCTTATGAGGTTAATCCGAGGCGCGATCATTGCTGGTTGAAAACTTTACCCAATACCCCGCCTGGATGACTTGAAAAATAGTCAGCTGTGGCAATTTTTGATGGTTTCTGACGAAACCTTTTAAAATTGTACAAAAAATAGTTCGTGCTTTTGACTTTTTGCATTTATGGGTGTGTTAGGTTGGTCTAATATTTGTCGTTTAAAAAGAGCGTTTGTGTCATGCTTTATAGCGTCTTTAGCTGTTTGTGATGTTGTAGTGGTAGTGTTTAGCTTTTAATTTTTTGTTTCGTTAACCTGAAACGGTTCCGTTGCTGTTTTAGTGTAAAACAGCCTGCCATGGCATATTCAGATTATTTCTAAAGGGAATTTAACTAGTGATTAAAGCACCTGGTTTTAGACATCTTCCTGTGGTGTTTGACTCCGCCCCTTTTGGTTCCTACACTAGCAATGGAAGGTTTTTGCTGATACTGTCTTGGCTTATGTACCTAATGCGACTCGGTTGCAAAATTCTTGAAAAACACCCTGTAATCACAAATTTTTCGTTATTTAGAAGGAGAACTGTACACTGTGCTGATGGTGGAGACGTGTTTTACCGCAAGGTTTTCTGTGTCGTTTAAGACGAGTATGGGAATGAATTTTAACAGATTTCATCTACATGTCGCATTTGTTATGGCCCGACTGTTTGATTGAATACTTTTATTTCCAGCCTGTTTCATTTCCTTTTGCTTTCTAGAAATCTTTGTGTTGGGAAATTCTTGAACATGTTTTTCTCAGTCAAAATGGTGACAGAAGCTTCGTTCGTGCTGTTACATCAATGATTGGCATACTATCACCCGAGTAACGTTGTTGGACTTACCATCCCGGATGGATCACTTTCTGAATGTACCCCTATGGCGTTGTAGGCGAGATGTTTATTCTTGCGCAGAGGCAATATTGTAGCTTATGAGGTTAATCCGAGGCGCGATCATTGCTGGTTGAAAACTTTACCCAATACCCCGCCTGGATGACTTGAAAAATAGTCAGCTGTGGCAATTTTTGATGGTTTCTGACGAAACCTTTTAAAATTGTGCAAAAGATATTTTGTGCTTTTGACTTTTTGCCTTTATGGGTGTGTTAGGCTGGTCTAATATTTGTCGTTTAAAAAGAGCGTTTGTGTCATGCTTTATAGTGTCTTTAGCTGTTTGTGATGTTGTAGTGGTAGTGTTTAGCTTTTAATTTTTTGTTTCGTTAACTTGAAACGGTTCCGTTGCTGTTTTAGTGTAAAACAGCCTGCCATGGCATATTCAGATTATTTCTAAAGGGAATTTAACTAGTGATTAAAGCACCTGGTTTTAGACATCTTCCTGTGGTGTTTGACTCCGCCCCTTTTGGTTCCTACACTAGCAATGGAAGGTTTTTGCTGATACTGTCTTGGCTTATGTACCTAATGCGACTCGGTTGCAAAATTCTTGAAAAACACCCTGTAATCACAAATTTTTCGTTATTTAGAAGGAGAACTGTACACTGTGCTGATGGTGGAGACGTGTTTTACCGCAAGGTTTTCTGTGTCGTTTAAGACGAGTATGGGAATGAATTTTAACAGATTTCATCTACATGTCGCATTTGTTATGGCCCGACTGTTTGATTGAATACTTTTATTTCCAGCCTGTTTCATTTCCTTTTGCTTTCTAGAAATCTTTGTGTTGGGAAATTCTTGAACATGTTTTTCTCAGTCAAAATGGTGACAGAAGCTTCGTTCGTGCTGTTACATCAATGATTGGCATACTATCACCCGAGTAACGTTGTTGGACTTTCCATCCCGGATGGATCACTTTCTGAATGTACCCCTATGGCGTTGTAGGCGAGATGTTTATTCTTGCGCAGAGGCAATATTGTAGCTTATGAGGTTAATCCGAGGTGCGATCATTGCTGGTTGAAAACTTTACCCAATACCCCGCCTGGATGACTTGAAAAATAGTCAGCTGTGGCAATTTTTGATGGTTTCTGACGAAATCTTTTAAAATTGTGCAAAAGATAGTTTGTGCTTTTGACTTTTTGCCTTTATGGGTGTGTTAGGCTGGTCTAATATTTGTCGTTTAAAAAGAGCGTTTGTGTCATTCTTTATAGTGTCTTTAGCTGT
The DNA here is from genome assembly GCF_023375685.1 of Ictalurus furcatus. Lineage (NCBI taxonomy): Eukaryota > Metazoa > Chordata > Actinopteri > Siluriformes > Ictaluridae > Ictalurus > Ictalurus furcatus. The sequence goes on along the minus strand of NC_071268.1, from coordinate 7,113,067 downwards.
TTGTGATGTTGTAGTGGTAGTGTTTAGCTTTTAATTTTTTGTTTCGTTAACTTGAAACGGTTCCGTTGCTGTTTTAGTGTAAAACAGCCTGCCATGGCATATTCAGATTATTTCTAAAGGGAATTTAACTAGTGATTAAAGCACCTGGTTTTAGACATCTTCCTGTGGTGTTTGACTCCGCCCCTTTTGGTTCCTACACTAGCAATGGAAGGTTTTTGCTGATACTGTCTTGGCTTATGTACCTAATGCGACTCGGTTGCAAAATTCTTGAAAAACACCCTGTAATCACAAATTTTTCGTTATTTAGAAGGAGAACTGTACACTGTGCTGATGGTGGAGACGTGTTTTACCGCAAGGTTTTCTGTGTCGTTTAAGACGAGTATGGGAATGAATTTTAACAGATTTCATCTACATGTCGCATTTGTTATGGCCCGACTGTTTGATTGAATACTTTTATTTCCAGCCTGTTTCATTTCCTTTTGCTTTCTAGAAATCTTTGTGTTGGGAAATTCTTGAACATGTTTTTCTCAGTCAAAATGGTGACAGAAGCTTCGTTCGTGCTGTTACATCAATGATTGGCATACTATCACCCGAGTAACGTTGTTGGACTTTCCATCCCGGATGGATCACTTTCTGAATGTACCCCTATGGCGTTGTAGGCGAGATGTTTATTCTTGCGCAGAGGCAATATTGTAGCTTATGAGGTTAATCCGAGGCGCGATCATTGCTGGTTGAAAACTTTACCCAATACCCCGCCTGGATGACTTGAAAAATAGTCAGCTGTGGCAATTTTTGATGGTTTCTGACGAAACCTTTTAAAATTGTACAAAAAATAGTTCGTGCTTTTGACTTTTTGCATTTATGGGTGTGTTAGGTTGGTCTAATATTTGTCGTTTAAAAAGAGCGTTTGTGTCATGCTTTATAGTGTCTTTAGCTGTTTGTGATGTTGTAGTGGTAGTGTTTAGCTTTTAATTTTTTGTTTCGTTAACCTGAAACGGTTCCGTTGCTGTTTTAGTGTAAAACAGCCTGCCATGGCATATTCAGATTATTTCTAAAGGGAATTTAACTAGTGATTAAAGCACCTGGTTTTAGACATCTTCCTGTGGTGTTTGACTCCGCCCCTTTTGGTTCCTACACTAGCAATGGAAGGTTTTTGCTGATACTGTCTTGGCTTATGTACCTAATGCGACTCGGTTGCAAAATTCTTGAAAAACACCCTGTAATCACAAATTTTTCGTTATTTAGAAGGAGAACTGTACACTGTGCTGATGGTGGAGACGTGTTTTACCGCAAGGTTTTCTGTGTCGTTTAAGACGAGTATGGGAATGAATTTTAACAGATTTCATCTACATGTCGCATTTGTTATGGCCCGACTGTTTGATTGAATACTTTTATTTCCAGCCTGTTTCATTTCCTTTTGCTTTCTAGAAATCTTTGTGTTGGGAAATTCTTGAACATGTTTTTCTCAGTCAAAATGGTGACAGAAGCTTCGTTCGTGCTGTTACATCAATGATTGGCATACTATCACCCGAGTAACGTTGTTGGACTTTCCATCCCGGATGGATCACTTTCTGAATGTACCCCTATGGCGTTGTAGGCGAGATGTTTATTCTTGCGCAGAGGCAATATTGTAGCTTATGAGGTTAATCCGAGGCGCGATCATTGCTGGTTGAAAACTTTACCCAATACCCCGCCTGGATGACTTGAAAAATAGTCAGCTGTGGCAATTTTTGATGGTTTCTGACGAAACCTTTTAAAATTGTACAAAAAATAGTTCGTGCTTTTGACTTTTTGCATTTATGGGTGTGTTAGGTTGGTCTAATATTTGTCGTTTAAAAAGAGCGTTTGTGTCATGCTTTATAGCGTCTTTAGCTGTTTGTGATGTTGTAGTGGTAGTGTTTAGCTTTTAATTTTTTGTTTCGTTAACCTGAAACGGTTCCGTTGCTGTTTTAGTGTAAAACAGCCTGCCATGGCATATTCAGATTATTTCTAAAGGGAATTTAACTAGTGATTAAAGCACCTGGTTTTAGACATCTTCCTGTGGTGTTTGACTCCGCCCCTTTTGGTTCCTACACTAGCAATGGAAGGTTTTTGCTGATACTGTCTTGGCTTATGTACCTAATGCGACTCGGTTGCAAAATTCTTGAAAAACACCCTGTAATCACAAATTTTTCGTTATTTAGAAGGAGAACTGTACACTGTGCTGATGGTGGAGACGTGTTTTACCGCAAGGTTTTCTGTGTCGTTTAAGACGAGTATGGGAATGAATTTTAACAGATTTCATCTACATGTCGCATTTGTTATGGCCCGACTGTTTGATTGAATACTTTTATTTCCAGCCTGTTTCATTTCCTTTTGCTTTCTAGAAATCTTTGTGTTGGGAAATTCTTGAACATGTTTTTCTCAGTCAAAATGGTGACAGAAGCTTCGTTCGTGCTGTTACATCAATGATTGGCATACTATCACCCGAGTAACGTTGTTGGACTTACCATCCCGGATGGATCACTTTCTGAATGTACCCCTATGGCGTTGTAGGCGAGATGTTTATTCTTGCGCAGAGGCAATATTGTAGCTTATGAGGTTAATCCGAGGCGCGATCATTGCTGGTTGAAAACTTTACCCAATACCCCGCCTGGATGACTTGAAAAATAGTCAGCTGTGGCAATTTTTGATGGTTTCTGACGAAACCTTTTAAAATTGTGCAAAAGATAGTTTGTGCTTTTGACTTTTTGCCTTTATGGGTGTGTTAGGCTGGTCTAATATTTGTCGTTTAAAAAGAGCGTTTGTGTCATGCTTTATAGTGTCTTTAGCTGTTTGTGATGTTGTAGTGGTAGTGTTTAGCTTTTAATTTTTTGTTTCGTTAACTTGAAACGGTTCCGTTGCTGTTTTAGTGTAAAACAGCCTGCCATGGCATATTCAGATTATTTCTAAAGGGAATTTAACTAGTGATTAAAGCACCTGGTTTTAGACATCTTCCTGTGGTGTTTGACTCCGCCCCTTTTGGTTCCTACACTAGCAATGGAAGGTTTTTGCTGATACTGTCTTGGCTTATGTACCTAATGCGACTCGGTTGCAAAATTCTTGAAAAACACCCTGTAATCACAAATTTTTCGTTATTTAGAAGGAGAACTGTACACTGTGCTGATGGTGGAGACGTGTTTTACCGCAAGGTTTTCTGTGTCGTTTAAGACGAGTATGGGAATGAATTTTAACAGATTTCATCTACATGTCGCATTTGTTATGGCCCGACTGTTTGATTGAATACTTTTATTTCCAGCCTGTTTCATTTCCTTTTGCTTTCTAGAAATCTTTGTGTTGGGAAATTCTTGAACATGTTTTTCTCAGTCAAAATGGTGACAGAAGCTTCGTTCGTGCTGTTACATCAATGATTGGCATACTATCACCCGAGTAACGTTGTTGGACTTTCCATCCCGGATGGATCACTTTCTGAATGTACCCCTATGGCGTTGTAGGCGAGATGTTTATTCTTGCGCAGAGGCAATATTGTAGCTTATGAGGTTAATCCGAGGTGCGATCATTGCTGGTTGAAAACTTTACCCAATACCCCGCCTGGATGACTTGAAAAATAGTCAGCTGTGGCAATTTTTGATGGTTTCTGACGAAATCTTTTAAAATTGTGCAAAAGATAGTTTGTGCTTTTGACTTTTTGCCTTTATGGGTGTGTTAGGCTGGTCTAATATTTGTCGTTTAAAAAGAGCGTTTGTGTCATGCTTTATAGTGTCTTTAGCTGTTTGTGATGTTGTAGTGGTAGTGTTTAGCTTTTAATTTTTTGTTTCGTTAACTTGAAACGGTTCCGTTGCTGTTTTAGTGTAAAACAGCCTGCCATGGCATATTCAGATTATTTCTAAAGGGAATTTAACTAGTGATTAAAGCACCTGGTTTTAGACATCTTCCTGTGGTGTTTGACTCCGCCCCTTTTGGTTCCTACACTAGCAATGGAAGGTTTTTGCTGATACTGTCTTGGCTTATGTACCTAATGCGACTCGGTTGCAAAATTCTTGAAAAACACCCTGTAATCACAAATTTTTCGTTATTTAGAAGGAGAACTGTACACTGTGCTGATGGTGGAGACGTGTTTTACCGCAAGGTTTTCTGTGTCGTTTAAGACGAGTATGGGAATGAATTTTAACAGATTTCATCTACATGTCGCATTTGTTATGGCCCGACTGTTTGATTGAATACTTTTATTTCCAGCCTGTTTCATTTCCTTTTGCTTTCTAGAAATCTTTGTGTTGGGAAATTCTTGAACATGTTTTTCTCAGTCAAAATGGTGACAGAAGCTTCGTTCGTGCTGTTACATCAATGATTGGCATACTATCACCCGAGTAACGTTGTTGGACTTTCCATCCCGGATGGATCACTTTCTGAATGTACCCCTATGGCGTTGTAGGCGAGATGTTTATTCTTGCGCAGAGGCAATATTGTAGCTTATGAGGTTAATCCGAGGCGCGATCATTGCTGGTTGAAAACTTTACCCAATACCCCGCCTGGATGACTTGAAAAATAGTCAGCTGTGGCAATTTTTGATGGTTTCTGACGAAACCTTTTAAAATTGTACAAAAAATAGTTCGTGCTTTTGACTTTTTGCATTTATGGGTGTGTTAGGTTGGTCTAATATTTGTCGTTTAAAAAGAGCGTTTGTGTCATGCTTTATAGTGTCTTTAGCTGTTTGTGATGTTGTAGTGGTAGTGTTTAGCTTTTAATTTTTTGTTTCGTTAACCTGAAACGGTTCCGTTGCTGTTTTAGTGTAAAACAGCCTGCCATGGCATATTCAGATTATTTCTAAAGGGAATTTAACTAGTGATTAAAGCACCTGGTTTTAGACATCTTCCTGTGGTGTTTGACTCCGCCCCTTTTGGTTCCTACACTAGCAATGGAAGGTTTTTGCTGATACTGTCTTGGCTTATGTACCTAATGCGACTCGGTTGCAAAATTCTTGAAAAACACCCTGTAATCACAAATTTTTCGTTATTTAGAAGGAGAACTGTACACTGTGCTGATGGTGGAGACGTGTTTTACCGCAAGGTTTTCTGTGTCGTTTAAGACGAGTATGGGAATGAATTTTAACAGATTTCATCTACATGTCGCATTTGTTATGGCCCGACTGTTTGATTGAATACTTTTATTTCCAGCCTGTTTCATTTCCTTTTGCTTTCTAGAAATCTTTGTGTTGGGAAATTCTTGAACATGTTTTTCTCAGTCAAAATGGTGACAGAAGCTTCGTTCGTGCTGTTACATCAATGATTGGCATACTATCACCCGAGTAACGTTGTTGGACTTACCATCCCGGATGGATCACTTTCTGAATGTACCCCTATGGCGTTGTAGGCGAGATGTTTATTCTTGCGCAGAGGCAATATTGTAGCTTATGAGGTTAATCCGAGGCGCGATCATTGCTGGTTGAAAACTTTACCCAATACCCCGCCTGGATGACTTGAAAAATAGTCAGCTGTGGCAATTTTTGATGGTTTCTGACGAAACCTTTTAAAATTGTACAAAAAATAGTTCGTGCTTTTGACTTTTTGCATTTATGGGTGTGTTAGGTTGGTCTAATATTTGTCGTTTAAAAAGAGCGTTTGTGTCATGCTTTATAGTGTCTTTAGCTGTTTGTGATGTTGTAGTGGTAGTGTTTAGCTTTTAATTTTTTGTTTCGTTAACCTGAAACGGTTCCGTTGCTGTTTTAGTGTAAAACAGCCTGCCATGGCATATTCAGATTATTTCTAAAGGGAATTTAACTAGTGATTAAAGCACCTGGTTTTAGACATCTTCCTGTGGTGTTTGACTCCGCCCCTTTTGGTTCCTACACTAGCAATGGAAGGTTTTTGCTGATACTGTCTTGGCTTATGTACCTAATGCGACTCGGTTGCAAAATTCTTGAAAAACACCCTGTAATCACAAATTTTTCGTTATTTAGAAGGAGAACTGTACACTGTGCTGATGGTGGAGACGTGTTTTACCGCAAGGTTTTCTGTGTCGTTTAAGACGAGTATGGGAATGAATTTTAACAGATTTCATCTACATGTCGCATTTGTTATGGCCCGACTGTTTGATTGAATACTTTTATTTCCAGCCTGTTTCATTTCCTTTTGCTTTCTAGAAATCTTTGTGTTGGGAAATTCTTGAACATGTTTTTCTCAGTCAAAATGGTGACAGAAGCTTCGTTCGTGCTGTTACATCAATGATTGGCATACTATCACCCGAGTAACGTTGTTGGACTTACCATCCCGGATGGATCACTTTCTGAATGTACCCCTATGGCGTTGTAGGCGAGATGTTTATTCTTGCGCAGAGGCAATATTGTAGCTTATGAGGTTAATCCGAGGCGCGATCATTGCTGGTTGAAAACTTTACCCAATACCCCGCCTGGATGACTTGAAAAATAGTCAGCTGTGGCAATTTTTGATGGTTTCTGACGAAACCTTTTAAAATTGTGCAAAAGATAGTTTGTGCTTTTGACTTTTTGCCTTTATGGGTGTGTTAGGCTGGTCTAATATTTGTCGTTTAAAAAGAGCGTTTGTGTCATGCTTTATAGTGTCTTTAGCTGTTTGTGATGTTGTAGTGGTAGTGTTTAGCTTTTAATTTTTTGTTTCGTTAACTTGAAACGGTTCCGTTGCTGTTTTAGTGTAAAACAGCCTGCCATGGCATATTCAGATTATTTCTAAAGGGAATTTAACTAGTGATTAAAGCACCTGGTTTTAGACATCTTCCTGTGGTGTTTGACTCCGCCCCTTTTGCTTCCTACACTAGCAATGGAAGGTTTTTGCTGATACTGTCTTGGCTTATGTACCTAATGCGACTCGGTTGCAAAATTCTTGAAAAACACCCTGTAATCACAAATTTTTCGTTATTTAGAAGGAGAACTGTACACTGTGCTGATGGTGGAGACGTGTTTTACCGCAAGGTTTTCTGTGTCGTTTAAGACGAGTATGGGAATGAATTTTAACAGATTTCATCTACATGTCGCATTTGTTATGGCCCGACTGTTTGATTGAATACTTTTATTTCCAGCCTGTTTCATTTCCTTTTGCTTTCTAGAAATCTTTGTGTTGGGAAATTCTTGAACATGTTTTTCTCAGTCAAAATGGTGACAGAAGCTTCGTTCGTGCTGTTACATCAATGATTGGCATACTATCACCCGAGTAACGTTGTTGGACTTTCCATCCCGGATGGATCACTTTCTGAATGTACCCCTATGGCGTTGTAGGCGAGATGTTTATTCTTGCGCAGAGGCAATATTGTAGCTTATGAGGTTAATCCGAGGCGCGATCATTGCTGGTTGAAAACTTTACCCAATACCCCGCCTGGATGACTTGAAAAATAGTCAGCTGTGGCAATTTTTGATGGTTTCTGACGAAACCTTTTAAAATTGTACAAAAAATAGTTCGTGCTTTTGACTTTTTGCATTTATGGGTGTGTTAGGTTGGTCTAATATTTGTCGTTTAAAAAGAGCGTTTGTGTCATGCTTTATAGTGTCTTTAGCTGTTTGTGATGTTGTAGTGGTAGTGTTTAGCTTTTAATTTTTTGTTTCGTTAACCTGAAACGGTTCCGTTGCTGTTTTAGTGTAAAACAGCCTGCCATGGCATATTCAGATTATTTCTAAAGGGAATTTAACTAGTGATTAAAGCACCTGGTTTTAGACATCTTCCTGTGGTGTTTGACTCCGCCCCTTTTGGTTCCTACACTAGCAATGGAAGGTTTTTGCTGATACTGTCTTGGCTTATGTACCTAATGCGACTCGGTTGCAAAATTCTTGAAAAACACCCTGTAATCACAAATTTTTCGTTATTTAGAAGGAGAACTGTACACTGTGCTGATGGTGGAGACGTGTTTTACCGCAAGGTTTTCTGTGTCGTTTAAGACGAGTATGGGAATGAATTTTAACAGATTTCATCTACATGTCGCATTTGTTATGGCCCGACTGTTTGATTGAATACTTTTATTTCCAGCCTGTTTCATTTCCTTTTGCTTTCTAGAAATCTTTGTGTTGGGAAATTCTTGAACATGTTTTTCTCAGTCAAAATGGTGACAGAAGCTTCGTTCGTGCTGTTACATCAATGATTGGCATACTATCACCCGAGTAACGTTGTTGGACTTACCATCCCGGATGGATCACTTTCTGAATGTACCCCTATGGCGTTGTAGGCGAGATGTTTATTCTTGCGCAGAGGCAATATTGTAGCTTATGAGGTTAATCCGAGGCGCGATCATTGCTGGTTGAAAACTTTACCCAATACCCCGCCTGGATGACTTGAAAAATAGTCAGCTGTGGCAATTTTTGATGGTTTCTGACGAAACCTTTTAAAATTGTGCAAAAGATAGTTCGTGCTTTTGACTTTTTGCCTTTATGGGTGTGTTAGGCTGGTCTAATATTTGTCGTTTAAAAAGAGCGTTTGTGTCATGCTTTATAGTGTCTTTAGCTGTTTGTGATGTTGTAGTGGTAGTGTTTAGCTTTTAATTTTTTGTTTCGTTAACTTGAAACGGTTCCGTTGCGGTTTTAGTGTAAAACAGCCTGCCATGGCATATTCAGATTATTTCTAAAGGGAATTTAACTAGTGATTAAAGCACCTGGTTTTAGACATCTTCCTGTGGTGTTTGACTCCGCCCCTTTTGGTTCCTACACTAGCAATGGAAGGTTTTTGCTGATACTGTCTTGGCTTATGTACCTAATGCGACTCGGTTGCAAAATTCTTGAAAAACACCCTGTAATCACAAATTTTTCGTTATTTAGAAGGAGAACTGTACACTGTGCTGATGGTGGAGACGTGTTTTACCGCAAGGTTTTCTGTGTCGTTTAAGACGAGTATGGGAATGAATTTTAACAGATTTCATCTACATGTCGCATTTGTTATGGCCCGACTGTTTGATTGAATACTTTTATTTCCAGCCTGTTTCATTTCCTTTTGCTTTCTAGAAATCTTTGTGTTGGGAAATTCTTGAACATGTTTTTCTCAGTCAAAATGGTGACAGAAGCTTCGTTCGTGCTGTTACATCAATGATTGGCATACTATCACCCGAGTAACGTTGTTGGACTTTCCATCCCGGATGGATCACTTTCTGAATGTACCCCTATGGCGTTGTAGGCGAGATGTTTATTCTTGCGCAGAGGCAATATTGTAGCTTATGAGGTTAATCCGAGGCGCGATCATTGCTGGTTGAAAACTTTACCCAATACCCCGCCTGGATGACTTGAAAAATAGTCAGCTGTGGCAATTTTTGATGGTTTCTGACGAAACCTTTTAAAATTGTACAAAAAATAGTTCGTGCTTTTGACTTTTTGCATTTATGGGTGTGTTAGGTTGGTCTAATATTTGTCGTTTAAAAAGAGCGTTTGTGTCATGCTTTATAGTGTCTTTAGCTGTTTGTGATGTTGTAGTGGTAGTGTTTAGCTTTTAATTTTTTGTTTCGTTAACCTGAAACGGTTCCGTTGCTGTTTTAGTGTAAAACAGCCTGCCATGGCATATTCAGATTATTTCTAAAGGGAATTTAACTAGTGATTAAAGCACCTGGTTTTAGACATCTTCCTGTGGTGTTTGACTCCGCCCCTTTTGGTTCCTACACTAGCAATGGAAGGTTTTTGCTGATACTGTCTTGGCTTATGTACCTAATGCGACTCGGTTGCAAAATTCTTGAAAAACACCCTGTAATCACAAATTTTTCGTTATTTAGAAGGAGAACTGTACACTGTGCTGATGGTGGAGACGTGTTTTACCGCAAGGTTTTCTGTGTCGTTTAAGACGAGTATGGGAATGAATTTTAACAGATTTCATCTACATGTCGCATTTGTTATGGCCCGACTGTTTGATTGAATACTTTTATTTCCAGCCTGTTTCATTTCCTTTTGCTTTCTAGAAATCTTTGTGTTGGGAAATTCTTGAACATGTTTTTCTCAGTCAAAATGGTGACAGAAGCTTCGTTCGTGCTGTTACATCAATGATTGGCATACTATCACCCGAGTAACGTTGTTGGACTTACCATCCCGGATGGATCACTTTCTGAATGTACCCCTATGGCGTTGTAGGCGAGATGTTTATTCTTGCGCAGAGGCAATATTGTAGCTTATGAGGTTAATCCGAGGCGCGATCATTGCTGGTTGAAAACTTTACCCAATACCCCGCCTGGATGACTTGAAAAATAGTCAGCTGTGGCAATTTTTGATGGTTTCTGACGAAACCTTTTAAAATTGTGCAAAAGATAGTTTGTGCTTTTGACTTTTTGCCTTTATGGGTGTGTTAGGCTGGTCTAATATTTGTCGTTTAAAAAGAGCGTTTGTGTCATGCTTTATAGTGTCTTTAGCTGTTTGTGATGTTGTAGTGGTAGTGTTTAGCTTTTAATTTTTTGTTTCGTTAACTTGAAACGGTTCCGTTGCTGTTTTAGTGTAAAACAGCCTGCCATGGCATATTCAGATTATTTCTAAAGGGAATTTAACTAGTGATTAAAGCACCTGGTTTTAGACATCTTCCTGTGGTGTTTGACTCCGCCCCTTTTGGTTCCTACACTAGCAATGGAAGGTTTTTGCTGATACTGTCTTGGCTTATGTACCTAATGCGACTCGGTTGCAAAATTCTTGAAAAACACCCTGTAATCACAAATTTTTCGTTATTTAGAAGGAGAACTGTACACTGTGCTGATGGTGGAGACGTGTTTTACCGCAAGGTTTTCTGTGTCGTTTAAGACGAGTATGGGAATGAATTTTAACAGATTTCATCTACATGTCGCATTTGTTATGGCCCGACTGTTTGATTGAATACTTTTATTTCCAGCCTGTTTCATTTCCTTTTGCTTTCTAGAAATCTTTGTGTTGGGAAATTCTTGAACATGTTTTTCTCAGTCAAAATGGTGACAGAAGCTTCGTTCGTGCTGTTACATCAATGATTGGCATACTATCACCCGAGTAACGTTGTTGGACTTTCCATCCCGGATGGATCACTTTCTGAATGTACCCCTATGGCGTTGTAGGCGAGATGTTTATTCTTGCGCAGAGGCAATATTGTAGCTTATGAGGTTAATCCGAGGTGCGATCATTGCTGGTTGAAAACTTTACCCAATACCCCGCCTGGATGACTTGAAAAATAGTCAGCTGTGGCAATTTTTGATGGTTTCTGACGAAATCTTTTAAAATTGTGCAAAAGATAGTTTGTGCTTTTGACTTTTTGCCTTTATGGGTGTGTTAGGCTGGTCTAATATTTGTCGTTTAAAAAGAGCGTTTGTGTCATTCTTTATAGTGTCTTTAGCTGTTTGTGATGTTGTAGTGGTAGTGTTTAGCTTTTAATTTTTTGTTTCGTTAACTTGAAACGGTTCCGTTGCTGTTTTAGTGTAAAACAGCCTGCCATGGCATATTCAGATTATTTCTAAAGGGAATTTAACTAGTGATTAAAGCACCTGGTTTTAGACATCTTCCTGTGGTGTTTGACTCCGCCCCTTTTGGTTCCTACACTAGCAATGGAAGGTTTTTGCTGATACTGTCTTGGCTTATGTACCTAATGCGACTCGGTTGCAAAATTCTTGAAAAACACCCTGTAATCACAAATTTTTCGTTATTTAGAAGGAGAACTGTACACTGTGCTGATGGTGGAGACGTGTTTTACCGCAAGGTTTTCTGTGTCGTTTAAGACGAGTATGGGAATGAATTTTAACAGATTTCATCTACATGTCGCATTTGTTATGGCCCGACTGTTTGATTGAATACTTTTATTTCCAGCCTGTTTCATTTCCTTTTGCTTTCTAGAAATCTTTGTGTTGGGAAATTCTTGAACATGTTTTTCTCAGTCAAAATGGTGACAGAAGCTTCGTTCGTGCCGTTACATCAATGATTGGCATACTATCACCCGAGTAACGTTGTTGGACTTTCCATCCCGGATGGATCACTTTCTGAATGTACCCCTATGGCGTTGTAGGCGAGATGTTTATTCTTGCGCAGAGGCAGTATTGTAGTTTATGAGGTTAATCCGAGGCGCGATCATTGCTGGTTGAAAACTTTACCCAATACCCCGCCTGGATGACTTGAAAAATAGTCAGCTGTGGCAATTTTTGATGGTTTCTGACGAAACCTTTTAAAATTGTACAAAAAATAGTTCGTGCTTTTGACTTTTTGCATTTATGGGTGTGTTAGGTTGGTCTAATATTTGTCGTTTAAAAAGAGCGTTTGTGTCATGCTTTATAGTGTCTTTAGCTGTTTGTGATGTTGTAGTGGTAGTGTTTAGCTTTTAATTTTTTGTTTCGTTAACCTGAAACGGTTCCGTTGCTGTTTTAGTGTAAAACAGCCTGCCATGGCATATTCAGATTATTTCTAAAGGGAATTTAACTAGTGATTAAAGCACCTGGTTTTAGACATCTTCCTGTGGTGTTTGACTCCGCCCCTTTTGGTTCCTACACTAGCAATGGAAGGTTTTTGCTGATACTGTCTTGGCTTATGTACCTAATGCGACTCGGTTGCAAAATTCTTGAAAAACACCCTGTAATCACAAATTTTTCGTTATTTAGAAGGAGAACTGTACACTGTGCTGATGGTGGAGACGTGTTTTACCGCAAGGTTTTCTGTGTCGTTTAAGACGAGTATGGGAATGAATTTTAACAGATTTCATCTACATGTCGCATTTGTTATGGCCCGACTGTTTGATTGAATACTTTTATTTCCAGCCTGTTTCATTTCCTTTTGCTTTCTAGAAATCTTTGTGTTGGGAAATTCTTGAACATGTTTTTCTCAGTCAAAATGGTGACAGAAGCTTCGTTCGTGCTGTTACATCAATGATTGGCATACTATCACCCGAGTAACGTTGTTGGACTTACCATCCCGGATGGATCACTTTCTGAATGTACCCCTATGGCGTTGTAGGCGAGATGTTTATTCTTGCGCAGAGGCAATATTGTAGCTTATGAGGTTAATCCGAGGCGCGATCATTGCTGGTTGAAAACTTTACCCAATACCCCGCCTGGATGACTTGAAAAATAGTCAGCTGTGGCAATTTTTGATGGTTTCTGACGAAACCTTTTAAAATTGTACAAAAAATAGTTCGTGCTTTTGACTTTTTGCATTTATGGGTGTGTTAGGTTGGTCTAATATTTGTCGTTTAAAAAGAGCGTTTGTGTCATGCTTTATAGCGTCTTTAGCTGTTTGTGATGTTGTAGTGGTAGTGTTTAGCTTTTAATTTTTTGTTTCGTTAACCTGAAACGGTTCCGTTGCTGTTTTAGTGTAAAACAGCCTGCCATGGCATATTCAGATTATTTCTAAAGGGAATTTAACTAGTGATTAAAGCACCTGGTTTTAGACATCTTCCTGTGGTGTTTGACTCCGCCCCTTTTGGTTCCTACACTAGCAATGGAAGGTTTTTGCTGATACTGTCTTGGCTTATGTACCTAATGCGACTCGGTTGCAAAATTCTTGAAAAACACCCTGTAATCACAAATTTTTCGTTATTTAGAAGGAGAACTGTACACTGTGCTGATGGTGGAGACGTGTTTTACCGCAAGGTTTTCTGTGTCGTTTAAGACGAGTATGGGAATGAATTTTAACAGATTTCATCTACATGTCGCATTTGTTATGGCCCGACTGTTTGATTGAATACTTTTATTTCCAGCCTGTTTCATTTCCTTTTGCTTTTTAGAAATCTTTGTGTTGGGAAATTCTTGAACATGTTTTTCTCAGTCAAAATGGTGACAGAAGCTTCGTTCGTGCTGTTACATCAATGATTGGCATACTATCACCCGAGTAACGTTGTTGGACTTACCATCCCGGATGGATCACTTTCTGAATGTACCCCTATGGCGTTGTAGGCGAGATGTTTATTCTTGCGCAGAGGCAATATTGTAGCTTATGAGGTTAATCCGAGGTGCGATCATTGCTGGTTGAAAACTTTACCCAATACCCCGCCTGGATGACTTGAAAAATAGTCAGCTGTGGCAATTTTTGATGGTTTCTGACGAAATCTTTTAAAATTGTGCAAAAGATAGTTTGTGCTTTTGACTTTTTGCCTTTATGGGTGTGTTAGGCTGGTCTAATATTTGTCGTTTAAAAAGAGCGTTTGTGTCATGCTTTATAGTGTCTTTAGCTGTTTGTGATGTTGTAGTGGTAGTGTTTAGCTTTTAATTTTTTGTTTCGTTAACTTGAAACGGTTCCGTTGCTGTTTTAGTGTAAAACAGCCTGCCATGGCATATTCAGATTATTTCTAAAGGGAATTTAACTAGTGATTAAAGCACCTGGTTTTAGACATCTTCCTGTGGTGTTTGACTCCGCCCCTTTTGCTTCCTACACTAGCAATGGAAGGTTTTTGCTGATACTGTCTTGGCTTATGTACCTAATGCGACTCGGTTGCAAAATTCTTGAAAAACACCCTGTAATCACAAATTTTTCGTTATTTAGAAGGAGAACTGTACACTGTGCTGATGGTGGAGACGTGTTTTACCGCAAGGTTTTCTGTGTCGTTTAAGACGAGTATGGGAATGAATTTTAACAGATTTCATCTACATGTCGCATTTGTTATGGCCCGACTGTTTGATTGAATACTTTTATTTCCAGCCTGTTTCATTTCCTTTTGCTTTCTAGAAATCTTTGTGTTGGGAAATTCTTGAACATGTTTTTCTCAGTCAAAATGGTGACAGAAGCTTCGTTCGTGCTGTTACATCAATGATTGGCATACTATCACCCGAGTAACGTTGTTGGACTTTCCATCCCGGATGGATCACTTTCTGAATGTACCCCTATGGCGTTGTAGGCGAGATGTTTATTCTTGCGCAGAGGCAATATTGTAGCTTATGAGGTTAATCCGAGGCGCGATCATTGCTGGTTGAAAACTTTACCCAATACCCCGCCTGGATGACTTGAAAAATAGTCAGCTGTGGCAATTTTTGATGGTTTCTGACGAAACCTTTTAAAATTGTACAAAAAATAGTTCGTGCTTTTGACTTTTTGCATTTATGGGTGTGTTAGGTTGGTCTAATATTTGTCGTTTAAAAAGAGCGTTTGTGTCATGCTTTATAGTGTCTTTAGCTGTTTGTGATGTTGTAGTGGTAGTGTTTAGCTTTTAATTTTTTGTTTCGTTAACCTGAAACGGTTCCGTTGCTGTTTTAGTGTAAAACAGCCTGCCATGGCATATTCAGATTATTTCTAAAGGGAATTTAACTAGTGATTAAAGCACCTGGTTTTAGACATCTTCCTGTGGTGTTTGACTCCGCCCCTTTTGGTTCCTACACTAGCAATGGAAGGTTTTTGCTGATACTGTCTTGGCTTATGTACCTAATGCGACTCGGTTGCAAAATTCTTGAAAAACACCCTGTAATCACAAATTTTTCGTTATTTAGAAGGAGAACTGTACACTGTGCTGATGGTGGAGACGTGTTTTACCGCAAGGTTTTCTGTGTCGTTTAAGACGAGTATGGGAATGAATTTTAACAGATTTCATCTACATGTCGCATTTGTTATGGCCCGACTGTTTGATTGAATACTTTTATTTCCAGCCTGTTTCATTTCCTTTTGCTTTCTAGAAATCTTTGTGTTGGGAAATTCTTGAACATGTTTTTCTCAGTCAAAATGGTGACAGAAGCTTCGTTCGTGCTGTTACATCAATGATTGGCATACTATCACCCGAGTAACGTTGTTGGACTTACCATCCCGGATGGATCACTTTCTGAATGTACCCCTATGGCGTTGTAGGCGAGATGTTTATTCTTGCGCAGAGGCAATATTGTAGCTTATGAGGTTAATCCGAGGCGCGATCATTGCTGGTTGAAAACTTTACCCAATACCCCGCCTGGATGACTTGAAAAATAGTCAGCTGTGGCAATTTTTGATGGTTTCTGACGAAACCTTTTAAAATTGTGCAAAAGATAGTTCGTGCTTTTGACTTTTTGCCTTTATGGGTGTGTTAGGCTGGTCTAATATTTGTCGTTTAAAAAGAGCGTTTGTGTCATGCTTTATAGTGTCTTTAGCTGTTTGTGATGTTGTAGTGGTAGTGTTTAGCTTTTAATTTTTTGTTTCGTTAACTTGAAACGGTTCCGTTGCGGTTTTAGTGTAAAACAGCCTGCCATGGCATATTCAGATTATTTCTAAAGGGAATTTAACTAGTGATTAAAGCACCTGGTTTTAGACATCTTCCTGTGGTGTTTGACTCCGCCCCTTTTGGTTCCTACACTAGCAATGGAAGGTTTTTGCTGATACTGTCTTGGCTTATGTACCTAATGCGACTCGGTTGCAAAATTCTTGAAAAACACCCTGTAATCACAAATTTTTCGTTATTTAGAAGGAGAACTGTACACTGTGCTGATGGTGGAGACGTGTTTTACCGCAAGGTTTTCTGTGTCGTTTAAGACGAGTATGGGAATGAATTTTAACAGATTTCATCTACATGTCGCATTTGTTATGGCCCGACTGTTTGATTGAATACTTTTATTTCCAGCCTGTTTCATTTCCTTTTGCTTTCTAGAAATCTTTGTGTTGGGAAATTCTTGAACATGTTTTTCTCAGTCAAAATGGTGACAGAAGCTTCGTTCGTGCTGTTACATCAATGATTGGCATACTATCACCCGAGTAACGTTGTTGGACTTTCCATCCCGGATGGATCACTTTCTGAATGTACCCCTATGGCGTTGTAGGCGAGATGTTTATTCTTGCGCAGAGGCAATATTGTAGCTTATGAGGTTAATCCGAGGCGCGATCATTGCTGGTTGAAAACTTTACCCAATACCCCGCCTGGATGACTTGAAAAATAGTCAGCTGTGGCAATTTTTGATGGTTTCTGACGAAACCTTTTAAAATTGTACAAAAAATAGTTCGTGCTTTTGACTTTTTGCATTTATGGGTGTGTTAGGTTGGTCTAATATTTGTCGTTTAAAAAGAGCGTTTGTGTCATGCTTTATAGTGTCTTTAGCTGTTTGTGATGTTGTAGTGGTAGTGTTTAGCTTTTAATTTTTTGTTTCGTTAACCTGAAACGGTTCCGTTGCTGTTTTAGTGTAAAACAGCCTGCCATGGCATATTCAGATTATTTCTAAAGGGAATTTAACTAGTGATTAAAGCACCTGGTTTTAGACATCTTCCTGTGGTGTTTGACTCCGCCCCTTTTGGTTCCTACACTAGCAATGGAAGGTTTTTGCTGATACTGTCTTGGCTTATGTACCTAATGCGACTCGGTTGCAAAATTCTTGAAAAACACCCTGTAATCACAAATTTTTCGTTATTTAGAAGGAGAACTGTACACTGTGCTGATGGTGGAGACGTGTTTTACCGCAAGGTTTTCTGTGTCGTTTAAGACGAGTATGGGAATGAATTTTAACAGATTTCATCTACATGTCGCATTTGTTATGGCCCGACTGTTTGATTGAATACTTTTATTTCCAGCCTGTTTCATTTCCTTTTGCTTTCTAGAAATCTTTGTGTTGGGAAATTCTTGAACATGTTTTTCTCAGTCAAAATGGTGACAGAAGCTTCGTTCGTGCTGTTACATCAATGATTGGCATACTATCACCCGAGTAACGTTGTTGGACTTACCATCCCGGATGGATCACTTTCTGAATGTACCCCTATGGCGTTGTAGGCGAGATGTTTATTCTTGCGCAGAGGCAATATTGTAGCTTATGAGGTTAATCCGAGGCGCGATCATTGCTGGTTGAAAACTTTACCCAATACCCCGCCTGGATGACTTGAAAAATAGTCAGCTGTGGCAATTTTTGATGGTTTCTGACGAAACCTTTTAAAATTGTGCAAAAGATAGTTTGTGCTTTTGACTTTTTGCCTTTATGGGTGTGTTAGGCTGGTCTAATATTTGTCGTTTAAAAAGAGCGTTTGTGTCATGCTTTATAGTGTCTTTAGCTGTTTGTGATGTTGTAGTGGTAGTGTTTAGCTTTTAATTTTTTGTTTCGTTAACTTGAAACGGTTCCGTTGCTGTTTTAGTGTAAAACAGCCTGCCATGGCATATTCAGATTATTTCTAAAGGGAATTTAACTAGTGATTAAAGCACCTGGTTTTAGACATCTTCCTGTGGTGTTTGACTCCGCCCCTTTTGGTTCCTACACTAGCAATGGAAGGTTTTTGCTGATACTGTCTTGGCTTATGTACCTAATGCGACTCGGTTGCAAAATTCTTGAAAAACACCCTGTAATCACAAATTTTTCGTTATTTAGAAGGAGAACTGTACACTGTGCTGATGGTGGAGACGTGTTTTACCGCAAGGTTTTCTGTGTCGTTTAAGACGAGTATGGGAATGAATTTTAACAGATTTCATCTACATGTCGCATTTGTTATGGCCCGACTGTTTGATTGAATACTTTTATTTCCAGCCTGTTTCATTTCCTTTTGCTTTCTAGAAATCTTTGTGTTGGGAAATTCTTGAACATGTTTTTCTCAGTCAAAATGGTGACAGAAGCTTCGTTCGTGCTGTTACATCAATGATTGGCATACTATCACCCGAGTAACGTTGTTGGACTTTCCATCCCGGATGGATCACTTTCTGAATGTACCCCTATGGCGTTGTAGGCGAGATGTTTATTCTTGCGCAGAGGCAATATTGTAGCTTATGAGGTTAATCCGAGGCGCGATCATTGCTGGTTGAAAACTTTACCCAATACCCCGCCTGGATGACTTGAAAAATAGTCAGCTGTGGCAATTTTTGATGGTTTCTGACGAAACCTTTTAAAATTGTGCAAAAGATAGTTTGTGCTTTTGACTTTTTGCCTTTATGGGTGTGTTAGGCTGGTCTAATATTTGTCGTTTAAAAAGAGCGTTTGTGTCATGCTTTATAGTGTCTTTAGCTGTTTGTGATGTTGTAGTGGTAGTGTTTAGCTTTTAATTTTTTGTTTCGTTAACTTGAAACGGTTCCGTTGCTGTTTTAGTGTAAAACAGCCTGCCATGGCATATTCAGATTATTTCTAAAGGGAATTTAACTAGTGATTAAAGCACCTGGTTTTAGACATCTTCCTGTGGTGTTTGACTCCGCCCCTTTTGGTTCCTACACTAGCAATGGAAGGTTTTTGCTGATACTGTCTTGGCTTATGTACCTAATGCGACTCGGTTGCAAAATTCTTGAAAAACACCCTGTAATCACAAATTTTTCGTTATTTAGAAGGAGAACTGTACACTGTGCTGATGGTGGAGACGTGTTTTACCGCAAGGTTTTCTGTGTCGTTTAAGACGAGTATGGGAATGAATTTTAACAGATTTCATCTACATGTCGCATTTGTTATGGCCCGACTGTTTGATTGAATACTTTTATTTCCAGCCTGTTTCATTTCCTTTTGCTTTCTAGAAATCTTTGTGTTGGGAAATTCTTGAACATGTTTTTCTCAGTCAAAATGGTGACAGAAGCTTCGTTCGTGCTGTTACATCAATGATTGGCATACTATCACCCGAGTAACGTTGTTGGACTTTCCATCCCGGATGGATCACTTTCTGAATGTACCCCTATGGCGTTGTAGGCGAGATGTTTATTCTTGCGCAGAGGCAATATTGTAGCTTATGAGGTTAATCCGAGGTGCGATCATTGTTGGTTGAAAACTTTACCCAATACCCCGCCTGGATGACTTGAAAAATAGTCAGCTGTGGCAATTGTTGATGGTTTCTGACGAAACCTTTTAAAATTGTGCAAAAGATAGTTTGTGCTTTTGACTTTTTGCCTTTATGGGTGTGTTAGGCTGGTCTAATATTTGTCGTTTAAAAAGAGCGTTTGTGTCATGCTTTATAGTGTCTTTAGCTGTTTGTGATGTTGTAGTGGTAGTGTTTAGCTTTTAATTTTTTGTTTCGTTAACTTGAAACGGTTCCGTTGCTGTTTTAGTGTAAAACAGCCTGCCATGGCATATTCAGATTATTTCTAAAGGGAATTTAACTAGTGATTAAAGCACCTGGTTTTAGACATCTTCCTGTGGTGTTTGACTCCGCCCCTTTTGGTTCCTACACTAGCAATGGAAGGTTTTTGCTGATACTGTCTTGGCTTATGTACCTAATGCGACTCGGTTGCAAAATTCTTGAAAAACACCCTGTAATCACAAATTTTTCGTTATTTAGAAGGAGAACTGTACACTGTGCTGATGGTGGAGACGTGTTTTACCGCAAGGTTTTCTGTGTCGTTTAAGACGAGTATGGGAATGAATTTTAACAGATTTCATCTACATGTCGCATTTGTTATGGCCCGACTGTTTGATTGAATACTTTTATTTCCAGCCTGTTTCATTTCCTTTTGCTTTCTAGAAATCTTTGTGTTGGGAAATTCTTGAACATGTTTTTCTCAGTCAAAATGGTGACAGAAGCTTCGTTCGTGCTGTTACATCAATGACTGGCATACTATCACCCGAGTAACGTTGTTGGACTTACCATCCCGGATGGATCACTTTCTGAATGTACCCCTATGGCGTTGTAGGCGAGATGTTTGTTCTTGCGCAGAGGCAATATTGTAGCTTATGAGGTTAATGCGAGGCGCGATCATTGCTGGTTGAAAACTTTACCCAATACCCCGCCTGGATGACTTGAAAAATAGTCAGCTGTGGCAATTTTTGATGGTTTCTGACGAAACCTTTTAAAATTGTACAAAAAATAGTTTGTGCTTTTGACTTTTTTGCATTTATGGGTGTGTTAGGTTGGTCTAATATTTGTCGTTTAAAAAGAGCGTTTGTGTCATGCTTTATAGTGTCTTTAGCTGTTTGTGATGTTGTAGTGGTAGTGTTTAGCTTTTAATTTTTTGTTTCGTTAACCTGAAACGGTTCCGTTGCTGTTTTAGTGTAAAACAGCCTGCCATGGCATATTCAGATTATTTCTAAAGGGAATTTAACTAGTGATTAAAGCACCTGGTTTTAGACATCTTCCTGTGGTGTTTGACTCCGCCCCTTTTGGTTCCTACACTAGCAATGGAAGGTTTTTGCTGATACTGTCTTGGCTTATGTACCTAATGCGACTCGGTTGCAAAATTCTTGAAAAACACCCTGTAATCAC
This sequence comes from Ictalurus furcatus, assembly GCF_023375685.1. Classification (NCBI taxonomy): domain Eukaryota; kingdom Metazoa; phylum Chordata; class Actinopteri; order Siluriformes; family Ictaluridae; genus Ictalurus; species Ictalurus furcatus. The sequence goes on along the minus strand of NC_071268.1, from coordinate 7,092,141 downwards.
AAATTTTTCGTTATTTAGAAGGAGAATTGTACACTGTGTTTATGGCGTTGTAATATTATTTGAAACGAGATGGGGTGACTCGGAGTAATCGTTCTATAAACCAACAGGAAATAGTTGAGAGAAGGAGTAGTTTGTCGGAACGGATCAACCATAGCAACGCTTACAAACAAGGCATCTCGCTTGGAGTTGGTGAATGCTGAGGAGGAATTCTTATGTTTGTTGTTGACCATGTTTCTTTTCAGTACACTTCACTAAAACCCACAGTATTAATAAAAAGAGCAAGGAATCATCTAAGAATCATATAAAACCCAGTAAACCTTGAGATCACTTGTCACATTACAACAAAATATAGGCCCAGCTATCAATATGAGAACGTGTATGAAACTAAATTGAACAACATTAATTTTTTTTATCTTATTCATTTCATTAAATTTTTTTTTTATATATTAAACATGGACCTTTACCTTCATTAAATATACTTATTTAGGCCTATTTAATTCATGCTCATTTTGTAAATGTTAGCAATTATTGTAGACAGAAGCAAAAAGTTGGAGCTTCCGGCAAATGTCATTTCTCACATTTACAAAATCGGGTGATTATATTCGCCCATCGGTGTAAATGTCTCTTTATGTATACAGACAAAAGTAAGTTATTACAGAATGATCACTCTGCCCATCCATGTAAACGTCTCTATATATGAGATAAAAGAATGAGGGTTAATCACTGTCTGATGGTGTAGTGTTGTGACTGTGTTTATTTGCAATTTGTGTAAATCCGGATAAGTTGATTGTTTTTAAAAATTCGAGGAAAGTGGTTGCCTTAAAAAAATTAAATAATGTTTACTCGATAACTTTAGTGAACTTCACTTAAACATTCCAGCCCTTCCAGCAATTATTTTAAAGTTCAATACACTAAATTCCAAGTTGATTTAACTCAAAATCATTTCTAATATCAATTGCTCTGTCCAATTACACAACTTAGTTTCTTAAGTTAAATGAAGTAAACTTTAAATTCATTTAATTATATAAAAAAGCAAGCAATTACCAAAAGTAAAAATTGTTTTATTTCAACTGAAATATTTTAATTTGAAAATACAATACACAGACAAGAAAATTCTGTGAAATTACTTGCCAAATTTTACTTCCTAAAGATGTGGTCTTCTGAACTATCAGTGTGAGGAAACTTGTCTGTAAACATGTTATTCTAAAAGTGCAACGTTACAAAGTTTCACTTTTTTGAATTGTAGCTGAAAAAAAAATAGTTAAAAAAAATACACACACACACACACACACACACACACACAGTGAGGGAAATAAGTATTGGACGCATCAACATTTGTTTCAGCAAATATATTTCCAATGAGTCTATTCACATGAATTTTTCACTAGACATCAGTATTGTACCACTGTATATATAAATAAAATAAATTTCAAATTTCCATAAAATAGGAACATTGAAAATAAGAATTGAATCAAAGCACAAAATCAGTGCCAATAGCATAAAAGATGCACTTAAACATTACAAATTAACCATTTGCTAGTGGAACAGTAGAATAACAATTGGGAGGCCCGTTAGCGTTACAGTTAGCTGATTTTTCCAAGATTGAATTTTGGGTGCCAGCTTACCTCCCAGGTTGACCATTACCTGCTGAATAAAGTGGAAACTATGGAAGGTTTTTCATACACTTAGGATAGTTAAAGTACAGGGCATAAATCAGTCCGAAAAGAACACAGAAGGCCTGAGGCAGGTCGGCCAGTTCATCCATCACCAAACGCCCTGCCAAGATGATGCTCACTTTGAATGGGTTTAGCTGAATACTTTCTGATTCGAAACAGAGGATCCCCACTGGAGTTTGATACTGATTAATGAAAACATGGTGCACCCTCAAGAAACTTTTAGCGTTGGCTTTATTCTTTCAACAGTATGTACAAAGCAAATCGAAATCACTATTTTAAAAACCTTTCCATGAATTTTGTGCCATGTGGATATTACAGGGGCGCCATGAAGAGTTTTAAGGGGGTATGCAAGACATAATTTCGGTTCCCCTTCTTCCACATGAATGTTTTTTTTTTCTTTTCACGTTTAATAAGAAATTGAAATAATTTCTTAGTTAACATTTATATTATTTCAAACAACATTAAGCTATTGTTTATATTTAATTATATATTAAATATTCATATATTTAAGTAGGATAGGCTCCAGGTTCCCCCGTGACCCTGAAGAGGATAAGCAGTATAGAAGATGGATGGATGGATGGATATTTAAGTAGGCCTAACGAAAATACTTTTTACGGTTTAAATTTCAGTTTCAGTTTTAGTAAATTATATATAGGTCTGCCTAAAATAACCCTGCTTCCATCTATGGTAGCAGTTTTAACCAGTCTTACACAGACAACCCTCGTTATTTTACCTCATTGATTTTTTTTATTGAATCATTTGTAACTGTTTAAATTATATTTTAACAGCTTTCCTTCATATTCTCAGTAAGATATTACAATCTAGGCAAAATAAATAAATAAAAAAAGAAATGTAAAACCCATCAAAGCGGCTGAACACCGCAAAAGGCTTAAATACAAACGGAATAGCGGAATAGCAGTTTTAAATCTGCAGTTATTATACATAACAAAAAGAAGCAAAGTTAAGTAGCCAAACTAAGCCAAGCCTAAACTTTTCAGACATAAAGGTAATACAATTTAAATTCGAACACGTCTTGTTTTCATGCTTGCCCATTTTTCTAACATTTCATAAGGGTGTTGGTCGTGCAATTGCGTGCTCGGTTGAAATGAATGCCAGATGCACTAATCCAGATGCATCGTCCATTGTATATCACAGATCATTTTTTTATATATAAGTTTGAGTTTACTGAATGACCTCTCTGCAGAGAACACTGTGATAAGCATGGTAAGAAAAACTCAGCATCTCATTCCAAATAACAAGACAAGTCATAAATTCCATAGTTTGTATTTCATTAGACAGTGCACATGCCTCTACAGAAATTTGGCCATTTTTAGATTCAGGTTCAAGATTTTCCAAAGCATTGAGTGCGCCACCCAGCTGATACCTCAAAGCTTTGACCGAGTCCAGTTTTGCCTCCCATCTCTTATCTCTGAGGGGTTTTAATGTTATGTCCACAAACTGTTTCAGAATGTCCCAGCGTTTCGTATCTCTCACTTGTTTGCTGATTTTATCTAACACACAATCTGCGATGCATTTTAAGAATTCATTTTGTCTACACCAGTTTAAATATGAACTAGGACTACACTTTTTTTCTGTCGATATTTTTTTTTTTGGCTGTTCTGAGCAAGGCCGCGTTATTCCAATGGGCATCATGGGCTGCAGCCCAGGGCTCCGAACACTAGGGGGCCCCGAGAGGATTCTCTTTTTCATTTTAAAATGACAAATTTTGGCCCAGGTAATTATCCGTATACATAGATCAGCGTGGAGACACACAAAGCACAAGTCATGATAAAGGATAACATCACCTCAACAACATGTCGCACGAAAATGTCAGAAAATACGATAGTGGCGCTAAAATGAGAGGAGGGCAGGAACAGAAAAAACAGAGAAATTAAGAAACTCTAAGTAAAATTCCTACACTTACAACTTTCTTAAAAAGATCAACATCAAACATCAACTAGAATTATTTCCACAACACCTCACATTCAGAACTTGGAAAATCAAATTAAGCACTTGCGTATACTGTACTTGTCTAAATATTGAATCATTTGATCTTGAGTCACAGCCCCTGCCAGCCCCTGGTCTAGCCCCATCATGGTGGTCCCAAAACCTGATGGAAGCCTCAGGATCTATAATGACTTCCTGAAATGAAACCAGGTATATGAGTTGGACAGCTACCCCCCTCCCTAGGTGGAAAACCTGGTGGAGCACCTGGGGAGAGCCTGGTTTATCTCAACATTCGACCTCACAAAAGGCTACTGGCAGGAAGCCCTAGCCCCGCACATAAAACCCAAGAATGCGTTCAGCACAGGCTCATGGACGTCGTCCTACATGCACATTGGCAGGTCACAGCAGTCTACTTGGACAACATCATGATCCACTCACGGACGTGATAGGATCACTTGTATCAAACCCATGAAAGTGTTATCCACAACCCACTTCCAAGTGACAGGTACGTGCCTTCTTGGGGTTGGCAGGGCATTACAGAAGGTTTGTCCCTAACTTCTCCACTCTAGTCTCCCCACTCTCAGACCTAACTAAAAAGGGGCAAACAGACCAGGAACGATGGCCCAAGGCAGCAGAGCTGGCATTCCAGGTTCTGAAGCAAGTATTCACAAGCTCGCCGGTGCTAAGGTAGCCAGATTTTGATCGTCCCTTCACTGTGCACACAAATGCTTCAGAGACGGACCTGGGTGCCATAGTCTCCAACACCTTAGATGGAGAAGAAAACCCAGTCCTTTTTGTGAATAGAACGCTGACCACCGCATAACAGTAGTGCGCTGCCTTGGAACAAGAATACCTGGACATAAAGTAGGCCATTGAGGTATTGTGATACTACCTTGCTGGCAGACACTGCACCCTGGTCATGGACCAAGTCTCTCTTCAATGTATGGCAAAAGCAAAAGATGGTAATGTTTAAATAACCCAGAGGTTTCTGTCATTGCAGGACTTCTTGTTCCGGTGCAAGAAACTACTGCCACCTGGGTGCTGACCACAGACGAGCACATGGAATGGAGCCTTCTCAGAGAAGACTGGAAAGGATAAAAGGGCGCCACAACCTCAGCAGCTCAAACAGTTTTTGTCTATATGACTATACTGATCCATTTGTGTTTTCTTTGTCTTTCAGACAACAATGATTGCAATGACAACTCTCACCCACCCGCATGTTGCTGCACAGACTGCAGCAACCATGACCACACTCCTCTCTAACACTTCCCTCACAGCCCGCTGTCTAAAAACCACGTCCCTTCTGCACTCCCATCCTCCCTCTTTCCCAGCACCTAATAAAATAAAAGCTATCTTAACCACCAGCCCAGCCTGTCTGTGCATGCCTGCTGCAGCTGCGAGTTGTTTCACTGACCTTTTTCCAATCTTCAACTGTCCAGTTTCAGTGAGTCTGTGCCCATGATAGCCTCAGATTCATGTTCTAGAAATTCTCAGATTCGTCAAGACACAATTTTATGAATATTCCCCTTTTTCTGACTCACGGACTCAACAATCATGTGCAGCAAATGAGTCAAGCAATGCCAGTGATATTGTGCCTGGCTGGAGTAGAGCAGTTCATATCAAGTCATTTACATTGCTAGTTAACTCAGCGATTTACAACTTAATCTCCTTAATAGAATGAAGTTTTGACTCTGTGGCATTAATATGTTCTTTCTCTTCGGGAAAATATTCCTCACGGACATTGAGAAATTTAAATGCATATAAATCACAATCAATAATTACTACTATTCTCAGTTAATACTTAAGATTTTAATAATTTTGAGTTAAAAAATGTACAATTTCTCTTTAAATTCTAATTTAAATGACAACAATCAAGACCCTGGCCACTTTTTACTATTTTCAATGTTGAGTACAAACTTTATTTATTGTTCTTTCTCTTCTTCTTCCTCTTCCTCTTATTGTTGTCACCGTTGTTATAAAACATCTTCAGGGTTTCCTAAAAGAGAAATGCAGAGCAGTTTTAGTTTACACAGCATGTGTGTTTTTCAAAACTACATAGTAAGTGTGCGTGTGTCTGCTTTGTTGATGTAACCCTAAAACTTAAGAATTTCATATGACTGAACTTTTTTATCCCTGTGTAAACTGTGTAAATTGTTATGTAATGATAAATTTAAACAAAATATTGTTGTGTATCAAATTAGCGATTATCATTTTCATTAAAGATCCTCTCCAGCTTGTATCCAGCTTCTCTCGCTTTTAGGAGTGTGTCCATTTCATCCACCTACAAACACAAACACAAACACATGAGGGATGAGGGATTGGTGTGTCTGGTTCTGCTTCCACATGACCAAAGCTAATTCATCATTTATGCTTGAATATCCACCTCACAAATAATTCTAAAAATAATGTTAATAATGAGTGTGTGTGTGCGTGTGTGTGTGTGTGTGTCTGTGTGTGCTCACCCTGGTACGCAGGAGCTCAGGATATCCAGTTCATGTTCATGATCGTGTAGTTGTTCTCACCCTCCAAAAGCATCCAGATGATATTATTAGCCAGAGTTGGGTGGATTTTCTCTACCAGTGGCAACATATAATCATCTGCAGAGAGAGAGAGAGAGAGAGAGAGAGAGTGAAATGTGTGTGAGAGTTAAAGAGAATAGAGATAGAGTGAATGGTCCCAGCCATCCAATCACATAAGCTGGGTGGGGTTCAGGCTCCTGACTGTTTCTATGCCTGCTTATTGAGTAACAAAAGCAAGAGCAGTTGCAATCAGGTGCTTGTAGAAGTTTTCAGCCTATAAAAGGAAACACTTTCCAAACCATAATAAGGAAGTAAAAAAAAGTGGATTCAAATACTGAGCTGCAGAGCAGGAGTGTATATGATCCATATGTATATGTGTGTTGGTGTGTGTATATGTGTACTCACATGCCATCTGGATCTGGTCGTCTACCGGCGCGGACTCCAACATGTAGATGGTCAGACACTTTTCAGCTGGTGGACACGTGGGTACATTCTAGGAACATAGGATATTATTATTATTATCACAATTATAATCACACAATTAGATTAGTATCATTACTTTCTTATATGATATATTGTAATATTAAGGATGCAGAATATTTTGTGTTTGTGTGTGCTGCTCTGTTTTTCTCTTACCGTTTTATCCTTGCCATGCTGCACTTCACTTTCAGACAGCATAGATGTAGAAGGCAGACATGCAACATCTGCATTTACAGCTTGACTTGGAGCTGAAAGCTCATCTGCAGCTGGAACTAAAACTGAGACACTTTCTACAGCTGGAACAGTGTCGACAACTGAGACACTTTCTATTGATGGAACTGTATGTTCAGCTGGGACACTGTCTACAGCTGGATACTTTTCTACAGTTGGAACTGAGTCTGCCACTAGAACAGTATCTACAGATGTTGGTGTAGTTATATTTGTACACTCTACGGTCACACATGGCACCTGACTGCTTGATAGTGGGATGTGATGGTGCCAGTGATCTGCGGATGCACCGGTGCAGGTTCAACCACATCGGGCATATTCTGGCATATGCTTACAGAAAAAAAATCCCCAAACAAAGACATATACTTATAGGCTGTGTCCTAAACCATATCCCGCTACACAAGTACATTTGTGGTGAAAACTAATCAGTAAAAACTGTTAGCTACTGTAACTACCTCAAATGTTCAACTGTTGCATAAAATGCCATATCTGTGGCTGCGTCTCAAACCGTGTCCAAACATTCTAAATAGTATAGCACCATAGCATACGAGTAGGTGCCAAACTCCCTGTTTACATGATATTTAGTACAGTAGCATCAACAGGAAAAAGTCATATAAACACCACATTAGGAACTAACACTGATTGCTAAAGGATATTTACCGAGATAGTATCCTATGTGTTTTGAAACACTTTATATACACTAGCATTCAGTAGCCTCAATGGGGGGTTCAGTCAGAGTGGCCTGGCTGCTAAACCCTGATCTAGCAAGCTAAGACACTATTTAGTACAGTAGTATGCGATAGTACAGTAGTATGTGACACAGCCATGGAGAGACTGGAACACACACACACTGTGTGACAAATGTAACACTGATATACATCCAGACAGCTGTAACTCACATTGTTGCTGGATGGTCTGTGCAGTACAGTGCAGATTCAGGTTCTGAGTCTGTAACACACACACACACACACAGAGCGACATTAACACAAGTTATTTCATTCAGTTATTTCAGATCAGAATCACAGGGGGCAGTTAGTTATGCTATCCAGCTAGCAGTATAGCCTCTTGTGGTAACTTGGGGTAGCTACAGGCGCTGCTCAAACTTTCTGCAGCCAGGGACCCCTTTAACTGGTACAGGTTGGTAGAAGTTGTATACGGTGTTAACATGCATGCTCGCCATCCTCTGCATGTTCTGGTAGCAAAGGCAAGCCGGGTGTTCCACTTTGCGCTGAGCCACACCAACACACACCGGCTTCTTGCCCCAAATCCTTCCGTTCATCTCATTCTTGGCCTTTGTGGCTTCCTGTGGAGATGAGGAGTTCACGAAGCCAGACCCCCTGGAGTGGCCATTTTTCATCTTCACCTGTAGGAGACAACGAGGAGACACATTAGGACATGCCAAACATAATAACCATGAGGTATTGAAGATGAAGATGAAGATTGAAGATTGAAGCATGAAGATTTTCATACTAGCTGCACTCTTCAAAGTCAGTAAGGCACTCGTCATCTACTCTGTCATCATTCGTGTGTGTGTGTGTTTGTGCTTACCTGCTCAAACCTCAAGTCACGATTGAGTCTCGCTGCTTTAGTTTGCGCTCGGTGACATACATCCGGCTACTGTACAGGGTGCACGGTGGCTTAATGGTTAGCACGTTCGCCTCACACCTCAAAGAGTGTGATAATTGAGCGGTAGAGAAGGTAAAATGTGGGAAGAAAAAAAACAGCAACATGGTCAAAAAGGATTCATAAGTGTAGACCGCACGGTGGTTAGTGATTAGCACGTTCAACTCACACCTCCAGAGTCGGGGGTTCGATTCCCACCGTGACCATGTGCATGTTCTCCCTGTGCTTTGGGGGTTTCCTCCTCCAGTCCAAAGACATGCATGGTAGGCTGACTGGCATGCCCAAAGTGTCCGTAGTGTATGAATGGGTGTGTGAATGCGTATGTAATTGTGCCCTGCAATGGATTGGCACCCTGTCCAGGGTGTACCCTGGGTGTACCCCGCCTTGTGCCTGATGCTCCCTGGGATAGGCTCCAGGTTTCCCCGTGACCCTTAAAAGGATTAAGTGGTATAGAAGATGGATGGATGGATTAATAAAAAAAAAGCAATATAGAGGTAGTGGAGACTGCAAACACTGGACTCAAAGTTCCAGAATCCAAGGCATCTATACAATGAAGCTGTACAGAGTTTTGGCAGAGAATCGACTCGGCTAGTTAGCGATCTATGAAATGTCAAGCACAATATCACTGATAGAGGAATTAGCATTAAAGTTGAAGCTTTGGAACTTTATCTGTTTAAGCAGAGTGTACAGATGCACAGAGAAGGACAGACTAAAGGACTAAAGCACTGCTACATTGCTCTCTATAGGTAAAGATTATGCGAGGGCTAAATAACACTGGCCCCACTATCAGTAAGTATTGTGGGTAATGTAGGAAACCATTAAGCAAATAGAAGTGTCCAACATGTCCATGAAAAGAGTTTAGACTGAAAATATCAACTCAGGATTTCATTGAAAAGTAAACCTTGGACACATTAAAGATCACATGTTAACGATAAAGGTTAATATGCAAGTCGTTCAGGGTGGATTTTTCCTTTAAGCACATGCATTCTGACACAAAAAGTCATACTTACAACATTTGACCTGTGACCACATACTCTCCAAAACTTTGTAATCCAGTGCTCCAATATGCAAGGCAACATCGATGAGAACTCCAGGAGGAAACTTCTGGGATTGTTCATCTGTCCACTGGGCTCTGGGACTCATTAGGCAGCACAACGAAGAATCACTATGTTGCATGTTCAAATTATCTTCTGAAGCACGATGGATAACCTCAACACTTACCCATGTTTAAGACTCTGGTACTTCTGGTAGTAAAAATATGTTGTTTTTATTATTCAGCAACCAAGACAAGTCAATTCAGATGGCCTGCACTGTTCTTAACAAATACTAATTTCCATTTAAAGACACAAATTTCATACTTGTAGGACAACCAAATCCTCTGGAATCACCTCCTTCCTCAGTGACTGAATCAGCTCAGTAAAAGAGGTGATATCACGGCTGATGCTTTTAATCGTCTCATTCAGCATCTTTTTCTTCTGCTCCTCTTCTTTCTTTAGGGCTGCAATTCTGGAAGCTTCTTCTTTTAGAATCTGATGGAGCCTCTCAAACACCTGTCTGATTTGCTTCTCTGCTTCCACTGACTGGCTCTGTAAAGTAACAAGTTTTATATTCTCAAAAGTCTCTTCATACACTACGAATAGCATTTGGATTGTGCATTTGAAAACAAAGACATTAAAAGTTGACGCCGAATATCAATTACCTGAATATAACTGATTGTATTGTTGCATCGTTTCTTCATATTCTTAAAATACTACAATTTGTCAGCAAGTATCTTGACATTTAAGTCAACAGTTCCTAGATCAGAACCACATGGTTAAATCATTATAGGCCTTGTTATATCATACTGCAGGGCTGGGAATGAAAAGTCAAAAATCTCAACTCAAGTCAAGTCTCTTACTTTTATCCCAGCCATTGAGAGATGGGTGACAAATGAAAGGAAAAACCATCATAAAGTATAAATAGCCCTATTAGGACTGGATTAGCTTTAAATGAGGAGGTGGGGTAATGTATTTGTTAGTGGAGTATCTCTGTGATTTTAGTCCTATCTGATTCTATCATCATGTCATTCATTTTGTATGGACTGTGTATGCATTATGGTGTATTTTACCTTCTAAAAAAACGACCTGGTAATATACAGTATATCTTATCTGAATCTCCATGGTCCCGCATGGATGGATCATAGAGATGCCTGTACAATCGTACCTTTCGGCAAGAGTTAAAAAAATTATTTTCCGTACGGGATACTGAGGAGACAATGCATTTCCTGGACTGTAAGATAGCAGAGCTTAGACAACTGCTGCAGTCAACATTTCCAGATTTTCATTTAAAGCCAAAGGACCACTATGTGGAACAATACCCTCAGCTTATTAGGATATTTGGCCCCTTGTGTGATGTTTGGACAATGCACTTTGAGGGGAAGCACAAATTCTTTAAAAAAGCAATTCGCAATATTCAGAATTTCAAAGATGTTGCCATGACACTTACAATCACACACCAGAAAGCAATTAGTTACCATCTTCATTGTAGCTCATTTCTCAGACCATCAGTTGAGATGACAAAGGTCACCCCAGGTTTGGTTGCTTCTTTCCCTTTGAATGTTCTGAGTGTAATTGCTCAAAACATTACAATCAGGATCAATTCTTGATGTGTCGTCTGTCTGTTTAGATGGAATCAAGTATCATCCAGGCATGATTCTCTCTACTGGCTCATGCTCAGATCTCCCTGAATTTGCCCAGATTGAAAAGATTGTTTCACAGAAATTTTGTTTTGTCTGCCACAAAATGACAGCATGGTACTGTGAGCATTTGAGATTGTACCAACTTCTCTGCAGTGATATCACCTCAATGTGTATGGTTAGGATGTCAGAGTTGAATGAGGTCTTCAACTATCAGCATACAAGGTGCAAGGAGAACTTATGGTAACACTGAGACGATATGCTATTTAAAAATGTCTTTTTTCCCAGATAGCTGTCCAACAGATATTAACCATGAGAGTTATTGTCTCCAGGGGAGACATAAGAAAAATGACTATAACAACACGACCTGACACACTTGAAGATTTGATTGGGTGGCTCAAATGCACTCCCCAAACAAACTACAGCTTCACGTTACAGGACCAAGATCCCGAATTTAACAACGAACTGTGTAATCTTACAGATCTCTCTGAGCTCCCAGAGAAGCCACCCATCAAAATCATCCCAAAGATTGAGCTAGTACCAATCACTGCACAAACTGAGATCCTGTCCATCTCCTCTCTGAATAGAAGTTCTCAGTGTCCAGATGTATTTTACATTCCAAAACTTTCTGTTGATGTCAAGTCAATTATTTACACCATTTTTTTCTATTTTTACTTCTGACTGTTGGTAGTGCTACTGTTCTTGGCACCACAAAAGTGATAAATAATCTACTTTAAGCAATTTGTTAAATATAAATACAGGTGCAGTTAATGAGCTGATTAGAGCTCTTCTCAGGTCAACATTTCTGTATTATAAATTCTTTCTTCTAATATTTTGAGATACTGGATTTTTGATTTCCATGAGTTGTAAGCCATAATCAAGATTAAAACAAATCTGTAATGAATCTAGAATATGTGAAAGTTCCACTTTTTGAACTAATTACAGGAAAAAATGTACTTTTCCACATGTAAGACAATGTGGTTGCCAAGAATTTTACCTTATTTTTATGCTTTGTTTCCTTTTCTTCTCTATCCCATCTAACACTATCTAAATTTTTTCATATTGGTCTTCATAAAATAAAACCACATTTACTGTTAGTATTCCTTTTCCTTCCTTATTACTTTAAGGCAGGATACTGTCGATTTTTTTCCCCCACCCAAATGCTGCAGAGTATTTTGTCATTTTTGTAGAAAATCTTAGTTTACACTCTAGATTCAGTGCAATGATCCCAACTTATTGACTGTATACAAGCGGACAACATGGTGACATTCACTCCATTTGTGCAGTTTTGAACCTTACCAAGCTACTTCAAGTGTTCATAAAAAGGTCATACAGTACATTCAAGTAAATCGTTATAAAATTTCATGTTAGCTTCCTTGATTTATGCCATCACTTTGTTCACTCACATAGGTTTGCTAGATATATCATCAGTAGTCAGAACAACAAACTAAGGGTAAAGCTCAAACTGTAAAAATGACCGAACACTATTCCCCAAAATAATTAGTAACTTAAAATTCTTGGTTTAGCTCCTTCTCCGTTCACCAACATAGGAATGGGCTGGATGTAATTATTTATTTTTATTGTACTGCAGACAGCAACTAGAGGACATTGGAGATATTTTATACCCCTGTTTAAGGGGGTATTCACACTGGCAGTTTGGTACAAAACAGAGCACAGTTTGCATGAAACATTGGTAATGTGAAAGCTGTCATGCGGATGCAGGAAGCACACTGTGGTACTAAACCAAAGACTATCTGTAGGAGGTGGTCTAATTTTGGTTGCACTGGAACTGTGCCACAATTCCTGTGAATGTGAACAACTTGTACTGGGGAAGTAAACTAACCAGCACACATGTTTTAGCCAATGACAACATTTGTTTCCACAGCACCCAAACCAAAAATAAATAAATAAATAAATAAATAAATAAATAAATAAATAAACAAACAAACAAACCCAATTAGACTGTAAACAACATAAAACAAACAAACCCGACAAAACATCAAAATAAAATAGCTGCAAGCAGCAATGGCGGATTCCTCCTCAAGATGGTGGACCATTTCAAAATTGACATGGTAGAGAAATTTATCCCACAGATACAACATTTCAACACAGTTGGATCAATGGCAGATTTTAAGTTAATTTTTGTAGTTTTCCACAAATTATCATTGTAGAGAAAGATCAGGAGTCTGTGAGAATTTTGGAGAATTACTTCATGCTGATACAATTCTATTCTAACGTCATTTATGTATTCCTGTTGCTATAACATTAATCTGAATGAAATGTAGGCTACTATAATAAAACTATTTAAGAAGTTTAACCAGATTTATGGAGAACAGATGGCACATCACACCACCGGTACTTTCTAGAAAAAGATCACTTTATTGACAATTTTATTTAGAAAAATATAACCATAAAAACATTCAAGAAAGCTAAACAAACATTTACTCTGTACGCCCTCACAAGGCCAAACGGCGATACACAACTGAAACTAACTCCGCACTGCACTCTGGTGGTTATTCCCCGAACAACACGGCACAATAGAAATCGTGATCAAACACTAATCAGTGTGGGAAAATCAGCACTTCCCCAGTCCAGCGTACACGGATCATGTTCATATAAACTTTAAAACTCACAACCCCAACACATAAGCTAACAGAAAATTAAAATATAAAACACTTCCAGGAAACAAGACCGCAACCCAGGGTCTAGAGAAAAGTCAGCCATGCCAGATCAGTGCCCCAAAGAAAGCACGCACTCTTCTTCACTTTATTTCAGGTGATGAGTCCTCTTTGTGCACACAATCTTTTAGCCAGCACTCTAAATACCCCCACCCTTGCCTAACTACACAAATAGCTATCTTCATTGCTGGACAAACCCTAATGGTCTCAAGCAACACAAAACATCCCAAGCTTCCTTCCCCTGCACGCAAAAAGCCAGTCACGTTCACTCAGCCGAACCCATTTCCTCTCACCTCTTGTCTCTTAAATGTAATCCACTCCAGGTGTGTTTAATCATCCCTGTCTTCAGTCAATGGGAAGAGAAGGTGTTGAGGAAAAATTCAGATAGCCGTGGCCAATGCCAAACAAAAAAGAGAAACCCCCAGCGTTCATCACAGTACTTTGGCCCGATCCAAGACAAATGGTGCCATCTAGCGGACGATAAAGATATTGTTAAACATAATATAACATATTATCAAAGATAATATTCCTTTAATGTCATTGTGTTTTGGAGATATGAGGTTGCCATCGTACATGTTAACATACTGTAGTGTTCTCTTTGTGTGTGGCACAGATCAAGTCCATAGGTTAATGTTCCATTGATTTATGGACACAATAATTATGTGCAACAGTTGTCAATTCACCAATATAAATTGTTCAGCCAAGTTTTATTTGATTCCTTATTGCTTATCCTTCTAAAGAAAGACGTGTTTCCCCACACATATGTACCACAGTTCAAGTCAATCGGACCTACGGTTCATGAGGAGAAGATTTTTGTAGTTTTGGATACATTTTCAATGTACTGGGAAATCTATCATAGCAGACTTTATGGGTCCCTATTGCTTTTTTGTTCCCCATGAGAAATAAGGCATGTATACCAATTTTCAGACAGTTTGGACTTATGGTGTAGGGGGAAAAATCACATAGATTTTGGGCGTGGCCTGTAGCGCCACCTATCGGCTCAGGTGGGCCATTTGTGGTGTGGGAGTCACTCGTGGCCTGTAGTATCAATGTGCCCAATTTCCAAACTTTTTACCATTCAGATCTTTGTTATTTGGCACTTTATGGAGATAATAATAATAATAATAATAATAATAATAATTATTATTATTATTATTATTATTATACTAAGAAGAAAAAGAAGAAGAAGGATCCTAACAATAACAATAGGTTTCCTGGGGTCTTAAAAGGGGTGTCCAATCAGAAAGGGCCGTTGTGAGTACAGATTTTCATTCCAATCAAGCAAGAGCCACACCTGATTCCACCTGTTTAATCAGTTACTCTTCGCTTTCATTAGATTATCAGGTGTAGCTCCTACTTGAATGGAATGAAAATGCATAAGAAATGGACAGGCCTGGTATGCAGTTACTGGCTCAACTTGGCAACTTGCCCCTTCTAAGATGGCGGTGACGTTGACTTATTTATTCTCCTTCCGGTCCTTCTCTGGTGTGCGCAGCGGCTTTAAAACGTAAACAGACTCCGCCCCCCTTTGCGTTTTTGTTTTTTTTACTTATAGGTTTCGTTTCTTTCGAACTAACGTTCCCGCGCTGCTTCACTAATCTGATCGATGTAATGGGTTCTTCTCTTGACAAACCGTCCGATCGCCACGCAGTTTGTCCGTTGTGTCACTGCGAGAGTTGGGATCAGATCACACTGGAATGCGGACACGGATTTTGTCGGAAATGTGTAAAAGAGCTGTGGAGCGGTGCATCCGCGGGCCCTTATTACTGCCTTGAATGCGACCATGAAATCAGGAAGCTACCCGACTTCTTCGGAGAGACAGACGGAGCGTCTACATCTACAGGCACACGCATAAGTACTGACCTACAGCTAGTCAAGTTATTATACAGTCGTGTATATTTTCTTTACTGCTCTAATTTCCGTGCACAAACAACTAGTGCGCCATATTTATGACCGAGGGAGGTGCTTGTTTATTGACCCTGGCGCTATTCCCAATTCCCACTCCTTTTGAATTTGAATAGGTGTAACTGTATCTGCATCTGCATCTGTCACACATCAGGATGCGTCTGAAGTCACGCGTAAACTTGCTACATTCATTAATTCCTGCATTTAAAAACATAATTAGTGTTTGGAAACATATGACGAGACTGTGACGTGGATTTCCTGTTACCGCAAATAGGTACTTAGTTATTAGTTTAATACCTGTGGCAGATTTAAGAAACCACTAAAAGTGGTTTTATTAGCAACCATTAAAAATGAGCAAAAATAACTTTTTTTTTTTAATATTCTGGGAACACACACTTTAATAGGAACACCTGTGCAAGGTGATCTAATCAGCCAATCATGTGGCAGCAGGGCAATGCAAATTTAAAAATTAATAAATAAATAAATCATGCAGTTTACAGGTCAAGAGCTTCAGTGAATGTTCACATCAAACATCAGAATGGAGGGGGAAATAGTATGATCTCTGACCTTTTTGACCGTGGCATGGTTGCTGGTGCTAGATGGGCTGGTTTGAGTATTTCAGACACAAAATTCCCTAGAATTTATACAGAATAGTGCAAAAAAAAAGCAACATTCTGTGAGCTTAATTTGTTTGTTTTTTTTTTATTTAAAAAAAAAAAAAGCCAGAACATATGCACAAATCAACATCCAGCTTTCTCAATCGAACAAAACAAAAACAAGAGCAAAAGCCATAATAGCCACTTGAAAATAAACATGCAATGTCTTTGTCTTAGTTTCCACCCCTAACCCCCCATTACAGCAAAACATTCCCCCTCTAATAAAACTCATCCATTTGTGTGCAGTAACAAACTATGTACAATTCTTCTTCAGTTTTGTTCAACATCTAAACAAAGGAAAACAAACAAAACAACATTCTGTGAGCGGTGTGTCTGCAGGCTGAAGCACTTTGTTGCTGAGAGGTCAGAGGAGAATGACCACACTGGTCTGAGCTGACATGAAGTCTGTAGTAACTCAAATAATCAGTCTGTACACCCGTGGTGAGCAGAAAAACATATTAGGATGCAAATCACATCAAACCGTGAGGTGGATGAGCTACAACAGCAGAAGACCACATCAGGTTCCACTCCTGTCAGCCGAGAGCAAGAATCTGATGCTATAATGGGCACGGATTCACCCATATGGCCCATTATAGCATCAGATTCTTGCTCTCGGCTGACAGGAGTGGAAGCTGACGTGGTCTTCTGCTGTTTTAGCCCAACCACCTCCAGATTTGATGTTTTGTTCCTGCTGAGATGCTTTTCTGCTCACCAGGGTTGTAGAGTGAATAGTTGAGTTACTAAATATTTCCTGGTAGCTTAAACCAATCTGGCCATTTTCCCCTGACCTCTCTTATCACCAAGGTGTTTCCACCCACAGAACTGTTGCTCACTCAATATTGTTTTGTTTTTCACACCATTCTGTGTAAACTCTAGAGTCGTGTGTGTGAAAATCCCAGTTTATGAAATATTCAAACCTGGAACCAACAATTATGCCTCAATTAAAGTCACAGAGATTTTCTTCACACTTTTTCTTCATTTTAATATTTGATATGAACATTAACTGAAATCTGCATAAAAAAATTTTTTTGCATTGCGCTGCTTCCACATGATTGGCTGTTTAGATCACTGTATGAATGTACAGGTGTTCCTAATGTAGATTTAGATCCCTGTTGAGCAAGCCATAGATGACAGTGGCAAGGAAAAACTTCCTGAGAGGACACGAAGCAACCGCAATGAGGAACCAGACTCAAAAGGATAGTATCACCAGATAGTGAGATTATGAGTCATTACTCTTGCACAACTGTATGCTTTAAAGTCAACCAGCACTGAGTGTTTTAAAAGAATCTTCAGCACAGACATTGAGTCCTTTTTTTTCCCGCTTGTTTGAATGTTTATCTTTACTTCTGTAGTATACAAGTTATCTTTAGGCTTAAACTCTGTAAATGAGTTGGTTACATTCAAAAAACATTATTGCATGTGTATTATATATGTGACTGATGCAATCTTCAAGTTGTTCAGCTTTGTCCACTTTTGTCCAGGCAGTTTGAGACTGTGGAGGTATAATTTATTTATTTTTTAAAAAATCTTACAAATATGATTGGGTGGTACTGGATTAGGGCTGGGCGATATGACAAAAATATCATATCTCGATACTTGAGGACATTTCTATGATACACGTTGCGTACCATGATATATAATTTAGCTAACAAACTGTCTGCAAAACAGAAGTAAAATAAATATTTTTAATAAATAAATGACGAAAACCACTTAAACTGAGTTTGACGATACGTTTCTTAATGGCTGCAAAGTGTGAAAATATGTGAAATCCATGACAACCATTCAGTATCATTTAATTTGTAATGATTAAAAATCTAAAAAAAAAAAAAAAAAAAAAAAAGAAAATACATCACCATACCAACGATATCTCAGGAAAGTGTTTCGCGTAATCATTTATCACGATATCGATCTTATATCGATATATTGCCCAGCCCTACACTGGATATAAGAATTTCCACCAGGGTATTGCATTCAAGTATAAAGAATACAAGTGTATGGTAAAAAAAAATAAAATAAATAAATTTTATATATATATATATATATAATATAAAATATAAAATATATATATATATATATATATATATATATATATATATATATATATATATATATATATATATATATATATATATAATATAAAATATAAAATATATATATATATATATATATATATATATATAATATAAAATATATATATATATATATATAATGCTTTCATTATTATTGAAAGTCAAAATTTTATTGCTTAACATAACAGGTGCAGCAGCATTGCTGAGGGTTTTTAAGCATTGCGGATTGTTACTGGCTACTTTTATAAGACACAGCTACCATGTTAGAGGTACAGTAAGAGGGTAAAGCTGATCATTTTTCCATGTACAAGTTGTGTTAATCGTACTGAAGCCCTTGAGGAGTGTGTCTTTCTGCTGTACTGGGAGTGATCAGTTTTGGGCCTGTGGTGGTCTCTTGTCAATGATTAGACAGAGTAGATGGTGTTCCTATCAATAGTACAGTAATTGTTAACATACAAAGTTTGTAAATCTATTGTTTCAAAAATAATGAAATTAAAAGTTTCCAAATATTAAAAATATAGAACAGGGAAAAACTATAAACAGTAAGAAAAAAAAAAAGCGGGGGGGGGGGGGGGGACAATATTTGTGATACTCTTTTGGCTTTAAAATTGCATTAACTGCAGTTTTTAGTACACTGTTTAGGTACACTGTCAATTTTATAAGGAAATCTGCTGGCAGGTTGCTCACAAGATCTTAGCTAATTTCCTGCAATTCTTCTGCAGAGCTGTTTATTATCTTTGTTTAATCCTGTACCTGTAAGATTATATCTGGTCTATTAGGCTGTTTTACTTTCTTTAACTATACAAATTATTGAAAAGTTTGGAAATCTTTCCTTCGGTCACTGATTCAGAAGATAAACATCTAAGACAAAATTTTAATTTCAAATGAACAGTGTCTACACACTGATTGTGTCTACGCATCTGATAAATGTGCGGATAAAGTGATATCTGTTTCTAGTTTGGTTGTAAAAATGCTTTCTTTCATTGTTATCTCTATTTGATATTTGATTTCATTGTGTTCTCTCTATTTGACAGACATAAAGAATCTTGGAAAGCGCCTCTCTGAGCATTACTCGTCAAAAAGTTTGCTAGGGAAAAGGAAGTTTAGCTCGTCGTCATTCAGACAGAACATTGGAGGACACCGACTAGGCACAGGTTCATCTGAAAACCACACAGCCATCAATGACTCATCTGCTAATGAGACACCGGCAAAAAAGAAAGCAGCCACAGAAACACCTTCATCGGAAAGACAAAGAACGTCTCCTCTGCCAGACACTTCAACCACTTCATGTCCAGAGAATGGTCAAAGAGACAGAGAGTTTGGTGAAGCATCCTGTAGTGGAATACAGACACCGAAACAAGAGTCACCACCGCCAGTCAACACCAAGTCCAAGGAGTCCCCACAGAAATTCGCAAACTCCTCCAACAGCAATGAGGAACAGACAAGGAGTCCAAAAAATTCTCCGAAATCTTCAAGCACTTCTAATGAATCCAGTGAAAGGCCTTCAACTGGCGGCTCGATAGTCTGCCACTACTGCTCCAGTCGTGAGCACAGGACGGCTGTGAAGACCTGCCTGGTGTGCGGTGCCTCCATGTGCTCAGAGCACCTGCGGGTTCACCTGGAGTCACCCGTGTTCCAGAGCCATCCTCTTGTGCCTGCTGTGGACGACGTGTCACAGTGGAGGTGCCAAGAGCATCAGGAGATGAACCGCATCTACTGCCGTCCTTGTGGGGTGTCTGTGTGCACCGTTTGCACTGTGATCGGCTCGCACAAGGATCATGCCTGCATCAGCATCAAGGAGGCCGAGAAAGAGCTCAGAGTAAGTACAACACCGAGAATCTGAATAAGCACAGTTCATTAAAGTCAGTGAAGTTTTAAGGTCCGAGGCTCCGTCCACATGTACGTGGGTATTTTTAAAAACATAGTTGTTACCCTTCCATTTCCAAAATGATTTCCACCCACATTAAAACGCAAAAGCATTTACAGTACCGTGCAAAAGTCTTAAGCACATGCATTGAAATTCTGTAGAGTAAAGATGCCTTCAAACATAAAAAAATTAAAATGTTTCCACGTTAATAAAAATACTATAAAGAGCAGTAAACGGTAATAAATTAAATATGTGGTGTGATGCTTTGGAAAAAAAAAAAAACAGTAGTCTCCGGTACAATGTGTGCAGGTTTATAAAGAAATGAGCTGTAACTTTTATTGAGGGTCTTGCAGAACCAGCCACAGTTCTTCTGGAGACTTTGACTGTCGCACTCGCTTCCTATTTGTGCAGCAAAATCCAGCAGCCTTCATTCAGTATGTTTACATGGACAACATTAATCCGATATTAACCCGATTAAGATGATACTCTGATTAAGAAACTAGCATGGAAACACAAATTTTTAATTACCCTTATCCCATTAAGGTCATACTCGAAGTAAACACGTATCGAATTAAGACATGTGGAGTATTCCTGTTTTAGTCGCATTATCGACGTGCGTTACAGACATGTACACACCTTAATCACACTATTAACGCCATGTGGGAGTTTTCACCGCATTTTGTGACCAGACACGTACACACATGGCAGTGCTCAACTGTTTTACGACAAACAAGAGAGCACTGCTGCATCCTAAACCGCGTACTTAACTACTATATAGTAGGCGAAATACATGTATCTCAGCTACTATATAGTAGGTAAGTACGCGGTTTGGGACGCAGCCCGCGTCTTCAAGCAGTTGTCTATTAGCACGTATAGCATGACAAGTAATTAACTGCACTTGAAGCTTTCGTAAAAATTTAAATTAAAAACACCCAAAATTGTATACTGTACCATAACGAAGACAAACTGTACGTCGATATGTGAAATTCTGGAGGGACGTCGGACGGCGTGACGTGGGGACGTAATGACGTGTGCTGTTAATCGCTCTATGTTCTATAACATGTAAAACGGGTACACGAAAGGAATATTCTAAAACCTACTCATGTAAACACCTTAATCACAATATTGTCTTATTCAGAATAAGGTCAATAATTAGATTACTGCTCTCCATGTAAACGTAGTCAATGTGGTTTTTTTTTTTTTTTTTTTTTTTCTTTTTCTTTTTCTTTTTGTCTGAAAAGTGGTTTCTTACATATGCTACTTTCTTTACTGACACACAAACATTTTTCTGTAACATTTCATTTTGTGCTGGAAATCTAATGTCTTGAAATCTAAAATGTTTTTTTGTACTGACTCGAGAATGTAGAAGTCATAAAATAAAAAATCTCTAACAAAGTTTGTACTTAAAAATAAAAAAATTGGGTGCAAAAGATTTGGGTGCACTGTACTGTAGGTGATATGCCATAAACCGTTATATCAAATACCTCAGGAGTAACTTTAATAGCACGCGTAACGTGTGATGGAGAAGGTGAAATTAGGAAATGCACTTCACCCACAGCAGTCTCTGATTCTTATTCAAAATCTCTGACCACATTACTGTTTGTGCTGGATTCAGGATCAGTGCAGTGAATATCAAATATTCTTGCAGCTCTGCACAATAATAAAATAACAAATTTAAATGGCAAACGTGTTTATTAAATAAGAAATTACAGACCACAGTGTAACATCCTGATCATCAACAGTGATGGATGGAGTCCTCTCACATTTATATAATAGAAATGGACATGTGCAGTTCATGCTGTGATTCCCCGCATCCATTTGAAAATGGAGGGAAAAAAGGATTTTGAACATTTCTCCATATGTTTCAGTGACCCAAAGTGTCTACAGAAATATCCGTATAAGTGTGGACGGGTCCCTAAGTCGAGGCCTGTTTAATTTTCTACAACGTGAAGATAATGATTCATTACAACTATTTTTGACTACTTTCATTCATTTTTGACTACTTTTTCAGTTCTCTTCTTTATTGTATATTTTGCTTTAGAAAATCCTGGACATTGAGCCAGCACCTAATGTATTTTCAAGGTTTTGTTTCTCACTTGGACTTTGCCCATTTTTCAGGCCTGTCTAAAAAGTGATATGAAAAAGATACAGACAAAGGAAGCAGCCATCTTAAACCAAGTGAAGAAGCTCACAGAGAAGAAACGCGGCGTTCAGGTATGTGATGCTGTATTTACATGACGAGGTTCTTATTGTCCAAAAGGTGAAGTTTGAAGGCATCACGCTAGACTCACTATGAAATAAAAACTGAAATAAAAACTTAAACTTTACCGTGCTACCTTGAGAGGAAATTTTTTTATGTATATATAATTTTATTTATATAAAATATAATTTTATTTATATTTATACAATTTTATTTTTATATAAAATATTATATTTTGTGTGTGTGTGTATGTATATGTGTGTGTGTGTGTGTGTGTATATATATATATATATATATATATATATATATATATATATATATATATATATTTTATTATTATTTATAATTGCTATTAAGAAGGCCTTCAAGTTAACTCCTCTACAGTCCTAAAATATGACGTTGATTTTATGCATTGTGCTGCTGCCACATAATTGGCTGATTGGATAAGTGCATGAATGTATAGCTGTTCTTAATAAAGTGGAGTGTCTGCATCCACCTTGCACCTTCTATCTTTGTTTTTCTTTTTTATAGGAGTCATTAGAGGGTGTACGCTCTGCAGTAGCGCAGCAATATCAGGCCATGCGAGAGGCTCTGAAGATCGAGGAGCAGCAGGCTCTACACTGTGTGTCAAAGGAAGAGAACCGAGTGCTGAGGAGCATCCAGGCACAACTCGACATTCTCAATCCAGCCCTTACAACCATTCAGTGCACTTCCCAACCACTGATTAATTTAGCTGACGCACAGGGGGCATCACGGGTTCAGGACCAGGCCTTCATCATGGTACGAACAGCTACACAGGCTGACGAATAGTTTATGAAGAAGGGAATATAAGTAGTGAGATTACAGAACCATAGTCAGATTTATTGTAAAAAGTAATATAACTTTGTATTTTTCCTTTTTAGGAGTACAGAAAAATAACGGAGTCGTAAGTACATTATTTATTTTACTGAAATTAATTTGACTTTCCTAGCTTTATAGACATATTAACCAGTCTGGGTATTACAGTGTCAGTGAGAAATTATGAATATTCATTCTTTTAGGATTCTATTTTATTGTCTTGTATCTACTTGATAGAAAATGATTTGTCATTGACAGCAACTATTAATGTCACAAGATATATTATCAG